>NC_091536.1:28030606-28333636 GCF_042242935.1 Bactrocera oleae
ACTAAAATGCCATTTTCGTGTTAAAACCTTATTACAAATACATGTTGTACATGTAGAGCATTTGGAAAAACTTGAACATTTTAAGATTTACGTTCAAAGTTGTTTTTCTTGTAGCCTCTATCAGCACTATTAGCAAAAGCTACCACAAATACATAAATCCACTAATTTCACAGATTTGGACTAAAATACCATTCTCGTGTTAAAACCTTATTACAAATACATGTTAAACATGTAGAGCATTTGGAAAAACTTGAACATTTTAAGATTTACGTTCAAAGTTGTTTTTCTTGTAGCCTCTATCAGCACTATTAGCAAAAGCTACCACAAATACATAAATCCACTAATTTCACAGATTTGGACTAAAATACCATTCTCGTGTTAAAACCTTATTACAAATACATGTTAAACATGTAGAGCATTTGGAAAAACTTGAACATTATAAGATTTACGTTCAAAGTGGTTTTTCTTGTAGCTTCTATCAGCACAATTAGCAAAAGCTACCACAATCCCTTTTTCACAAATTCATACATGTAGAGCATTTGAGAAAATTTCAACATTATTAGATTTACGTTCAAAGTCTATTTGCTTGTTACCTATTTATTCGCTATAATCAAAAGCTGCTACAAATACATGTAACCATACTTGTAAGCTTCACAGATTTGGACTAAAATACCATTTTCGCAAATACATACATGTTGAGCATTTGGCAAAATTTGAACACATCTAGATTTACGACCAAAGTCTATTTGCTTGTTACCTGTATATTCGCTATAACCAAAAGCTACCACAAATACATGAAACCATTAACTTTACAGATTTGGACTTAAATACCATTTTCGTCTTAAAACTTACTTCACAAATACAAACTTATAGATCATTTGGGAAAACTTGAACATTCTTAGATTAACGTTCAAAGTTGTTTTTCTTGTATCCTGTATCATCCCGTTTAGCAAAAGCTACCACAAATACATAAATCCAATAATTTCACAGATTTGGACTAAAATGCCATTTTCGTGTTAAAACCTTATTACAAATACATGTTGTACATGTAGAGCATTTGGAAAAACTTGAACATTTTAAGATTTACGTTCAAAGTTGTTTTTCTTGTAGCCTCTATCAGCACTATTAGCAAAAGCTACCACAAATACATAAATCCACTAATTTCACAGATTTGGACTAAAATACCATTCTCGTGTTAAAACCTTATTACAAATACATGTTAAACATGTAGAGCATTTGGAAAAACTTGAACATTTTAAGATTTACGTTCAAAGTTGTTTTTCTTGTAGCCTCTATCAGCACTATTAGCAAAAGCTACCACAAATACATAAATCCACTAATTTCACAGATTTGGACTAAAATACCATTCTCGTGTTAAAACCTTATTACAAATACATGTTAAACATGTAGAGCATTTGGAAAAACTTGAACATTATAAGATTTACGTTCAAAGTGGTTTTTCTTGTAGCTTCTATCAGCACAATTAGCAAAAGCTACCACAATCCCTTTTTCACAAATTCATACATGTAGAGCATTTGAGAAAATTTCAACATTATTAGATTTACGTTCAAAGTCTATTTGCTTGTTACCTATTTATTCGCTATAATCAAAAGCTGCTACAAATACATGTAACCATACTTGTAAGCTTCACAGATTTGGACTAAAATACCATTTTCGCAAATACATACATGTTGAGCATTTGGCAAAATTTGAACACATCTAGATTTACGACCAAAGTCTATTTGCTTGTTACCTGTATATTCGCTATAACCAAAAGCTACCACAAATACATGAAACCATTAACTTTACAGATTTGGACTTAAATACCATTTTCGTCTTAAAACTTACTTCACAAATACAAACTTATAGATCATTTGGGAAAACTTGAACATTCTTAGATTAACGTTCAAAGTTGTTTTTCTTGTATCCTGTATCATCCCGTTTAGCAAAAGCTACCACAAATACATAAATCCAATAATTTCACAGATTTGGACTAAAATACCATTTTCGTGTTAAAACCTTATTACAAATACATGTTGTACATGTAGAGCATTTGGAAAAACTTGAACATTTTAAGATTTAAGTTCAAAGTTGTTTTTCTTGTAGCCTCTATCAGCACTATTAGCAAAAGCTACCACAAAACTTTTTTCACAAATACATACATGTAGAGAATTTGAGAAAATTTCAACATTCTCAGATTTACGCTCAAAGTCTATTTGCCTGTTACCTGTATATTCGCTATAATCAAAAGCTACTACAAATACATGTAACCATACTTGTAAGCTTCACAGATTTGGACTTAAATACCATTTTCGCAAATACCTACATACATGTTGAGCATTTGGCAAAATTTGAACACACTTAGATTTACGACCAAAGTCTATTTGCTTGTTACCTGTATACTCGCTATAACCAAAAGCTACCACAAATACATAAAACCATTAACTTTACAGATTTAGACTTAAATACCATTTTCGTGTTAAAACCTACTTCACAAATACAAACTTTTAGATCATTTGGGAAAACTTGAACGTTCTTAGATTAACGTTCAAAGTTGTTTTTCTTGTATCTTGTATCATCCCGTTTAGCAAAAGCTATGTGATAAATCATATATTATAAAGCATATCAACATCGCAGATTTGGACTAAAATACCATATTCGTCTTAAAAACTTTTTCACAAATACATGTTGTACATGTAGAGCATTTGGAAAAACTTGAACATTTTAAGATTTACGTTCAAAGTTGTTTTTCTTGTAGCCTCTATCAGCACAATTAGCAAAAGCTACCACAATCCCTTTTTCACAAATACATACATGTAGAGCATTTGAGAAAATTTCAACAGTATTAGATTTACGTTCAAAGTCTATTTGCTTGTTACCTGTTTATTCGCTATAATCAAAAGCTACTACAAATACATGTAACCATACTTGTAAGCTTCACAGATTTGGACTAAAATACCATTTTCGCAAATACATACATGTTGCGCATTTGGCAAAATTTGAACACACTTAGACTTACGACCAAAGTCTATTTGCTTGTTACCTGTATATTCGCTATAACCAAAAGCTACCACAAATACATGAAACCATTAACTTTACAGATTTGGACTTAAATACCATTTTCGTGTTAAAACCTACTTCACAAATACAAACTTATAGATCATTTGGGAAAACTTGAACATTCTTAGATTAACGTTCAAAGTTGTTTTTCTTGTATCCTGTATCATCCCGTTTAGCAAAAGCTATGTGATAAATCATATATCATAAAGCATATCAACATCGCAGATTTGGACTAAAATACCATATTCGTCTTAAAAACTTTTTCACAAATACATGTTGTACATGTAGAGCATTTGGAAAAACTTGAACATTTTAAGATTTACGTTCAAAGTTGTTTTTCTTGTAGCCTCTATCAGCACAATTAGCAAAAGCTACCACAATCCCTTTTTCACAAATACATACATGTAGAGCATTTGAGAAAATTTCAACAGTATTAGATTTACGTTCAAAGTCTATTTGCTTGTTACCTGTTTATTCGCTATAATCAAAAGCTACTACAAATACATGTAACCATACTTGTAAGCTTCACAGATTTGGACTAAAATACCATTTTCGCAAATACATACATGTTGCGCATTTGGCAAAATTTGAACACACTTAGATTTACGACCAAAGTCTATTTGCTTGTTACCTGTATATTCGCTATAACCAAAAGCTACCACAAATACATGAAACCATTAACTTTACAGATTTGGACTTAAATACCATTTTCGTGTTAAAACCTACTTCACAAATACAAACTTATAGATCATTTGGGAAAACTTGAACATTCTTAGATTAACGTTCAAAGTTGTTTTTCTTGTATCCTGTATCATCCCATTTAGCAAAAGCTACCACAAATACATAAATCCAATAATTTCACAGATTTGGACTAAAATACCATTTTCGTGTTAAAACCTTATTACAAATACATGTTGTACATGTAGAGCATTTGGAAAAACTTGAACATTTTAAGATTTACGTTCAAAGTTGTTTTTCTTGTAGCCTCTATCAGCACTATTAGCAAAAGCTACCACAAATACATAAATCCACTAATTTCACAGATTTGGACTAAAATACCATTCTCGTGTTAAAACCTTATTACAAATACATGTTAAACATGTAGAGCATTTGGAAAAACTTGAACATTATAAGATTTACGTTCAAAGTGGTTTTTCTTGTAGCTTCTATCAGCACAATTAGCAAAAGCTACCACAATCCCTTTTTCACAAATACATACATGTAGAGCATTTGAGAAAATTTCAACGTTATTAGATTTACGTTCAAAGTCTATTTGCTTGTTACCTATTTATTCGCTATAATCAAAAGCTACTACAAATACATGTAACCATACTTGTAAGCTTCACAGATTTGGACTAAAATACCATTTTCGCAAATACATACATGTTGAGCATTTGGCAAAATTTGAACACACCTAGATTTACGACCAAAGTCTATTTGCTTGTTACCTGTATATTCGCTATAACCAAAAGCTACCACAAATACATGAAACCATTAACTTTACAGATTTGGACTTAAATACCATTTTCGTGTTAAAACTTACTTCACAAATACAAACTTATAGATCATTTGGGAAAACTTGAACATTCTTAGATTAACGTTCAAAGTTGTTTTTCTTGTATCCTGTATCATCCCGTTTAGCAAAAGCTACCACAAATACATAAATCCAATAATTTCACAGATTTGGACTAAAATACCATTTTCGTGTTAAAACCTTATTAGAAATACATGTTGTACATGTAGAGCATTTGGAAAAACTTGAACATTTTAAGATTTAAGTTCAAAGTTGTTTTTCTTGTAGCCTCTATCAGCACTATTAGCAAAAGCTACCACAAAACTTTTTTCACAAATACATACATGTAGAGAATTTGAGAAAATTTCAACATTCTCAGATTTACGCTCAAAGTCTATTTGCCTGTTACCTGTATATTCGCTATAATCAAAAGCTACTACAAATACATGTAACCATACTTGTAAGCTTCACAGATTTGGACTTAAATACCATTTTCGCAAATACCTACATACATGTTGAGCATTTGGCAAAATTTGAACACACTTAGATTTACGACCAAAGTCTATTTGCTTGTTACCTGTATACTCGCTATAACCAAAAGCTACCACAAATACATAAAACCATTAACTTTACAGATTTGGACTTAAATACCATTTTCGTGTTAAAACCTACTTCACAAATACAAACTTTTAGATCATTTGGGAAAACTTGAACATTCTTAGATTAACGTTCAAAGTTGTTTTTCTTGTATCTTGTATTATCCCGTTTAGCAAAAGCTACCACAAATACATAAATCCAATAATTTCACAGATTTGGACTAAAATACCATTTTCGTGTTAAAACCTTATTATAAATACATGTTAAACATGTAGAACATTTGGAAAAACTTGAACATTTTAAAATTTTCGTTCAAAATTGTTTTTCTTGTAGCCTCTACCAGCACTATTAGCAACAGCTACCACAAATACATAAATCCAATAATTTCACAGATTTGGACTAAAATACCATTTTCGTGTTAAAACCTTATTATAAATACATGTTGTACATGTAGAGCATTTGGAAAAACTTGAACATTTTAAAATTTTCGTTCAAAATTGTTTTTCTTGTAGCCTCTATCAGCACTATTAGCAAAAGCTACCACAAATACATAAATCCACTAATTTCACAGATTTGGACTAAAATACCATTCTCGTGTTAAAACCTTATTACAAATACATGTTAAACATGTAGAGCATTTGGAAAAACTTGAACATTTTAAGATTTACGTTCAAAGTTGTTTTTCTTGTAGCCTCTATCAGCACTATTAGCAAAACCTACCACAAATACATAAATCCACTAATTTTACAGATTTGGACTTAAATACCATATTCGTCTTAAAACATGTTGTGCATGTAGAGCATTTGGAAAAACTTGAACATTATAAGATTTACGTTCAAAGCGGTTTTTCTTGTAGCTTCTATCAGCACAATTAGCAAAAGCTACCACAATCCCTTTTTCACAAATACATACATGTAGAGCATTTGAGAAAATTTCAACATTATTAGATTTACGTTCAAAGTCTATTTGCTTGTTACCTGTTTATTCGCTATAATCAAAAGCTACTACAAATACATGTAACCATACTTGTAAGTTTCACAGATTTGGACTAAAATACCACTTTCGCAAATACATACATGTTGAGCATTTGGCAAAATTTGAACACACCTAGATTTACAACCAAAGTCTATTTGCTTGTTACCTGTATACTCGCTATAACCAAAAGCTACCACAAATACATGAAACCATTAACTTTACAGATTTGGACTTAAATACCATTTTCGTGTTAAATCCTACTTCACAAATACAAACTTATAGATCATTTGCGAAAACTTGAACATTCTTCGATTAACGGTAAAATTCTATTTTCTTGTACATTGTATCATCACTTTTAGCAAAAGCTATGTCATAAATCATATCAACATCGCAGATTTGGACTTAAATACCATATTCGTGTTAAAACCTTTTTCACAAATACATGTTAAACATGTAGAGCATTTGGAAAAACTTGAACATTTTAAGATTTACGTTCAAAGTTGTTTTTCTTGTAGCCTCTATCAGCACTATTAGCAAAAACTTGAACATTTTAAGATTTACGTTCAAAGTTGTTTTTCTTGTAGCCTCTATCAGCACTATTAGCAAAAGCTACCACAAATACATAAATCCAATAATTTCACAGATTTGGACTAAAATACCATTTTCGTGTTAAAACCTTATTACAAATACATGTTGTACATGTAGAGCATTTGGAAAAACTTGAACATTTTAAAATTTTCGTTCAAAATTGTTTTTCTTGTAGCCTCTATCAGCACTATTAGCAACAGCTACCACAAATACATAAATCCAATAATTTCACAGATTTGGACTAAAATACCATTTTCGTGTTAAAACCTTATTATAAATACATGTTAAACATGTAGAACATTTGGAAAAGCTTGAACATTTTAAGATTTACGTTCAAAGTTGTTTTTCTTGTAGCCTCTATCAGCACTATTAGCAAAAGCTACCACAAATACATAAATCCAATAATTTCACAGATTTGGACTAAAATACCATTTTCGTGTTAAAACCTTATTACAAATACATGTTGTACATGTAGAGCATTTGGAAAAACTTGAACATTTTAAAATTTTCGTTCAAAATTGTTTTTCTTGTAGCCTCTATCAGCACTATTAGCAACAGCTACCACAAATACGTAAATATAATAATTTCACAGATTTGGACTAAAATACCATTTTCGTGTTAAAACCTTATTATAAATACATGTTAAACATGTAGAACATTTGGAAAAGCTTGAACATTTTAAGATTTACGTTCAAAGTTGTTTTTCTTGTAGCCTCTCTCAGCACTATTAGCAAAAGCTACCACAAACTCATTAATCCTTAAGCTTCACAGATTTGGACTAAAATACCATTTTCGCAAATACATACATGTTGAGCATTTGGCAAAATTTGAACACACCTAGATTTACAACCAAAGTCTATTTGCTTGTAACCTGTATACTCGCTATAACCAAAAGCTACCACAAATACATGAAACCATTAACTTTACAGATTTGGACTTAAATACCATTTTCGTGTTAAATCCTACTTCACAAATACAAACTTATAGATCATTTGCGAAAACTTGAACATTCTTCGATTAACGGTAAAATTCTATTTTCTTGTACATTGTATCATCACTTTTAGCAAAAGCTATGTCATAAATCATATCAACATCGCAGATTTGGATTTAAATACCATATTCGTGTTAAAACCTTTTTCACAAATACATGTTAAACATGTAGAGCATTTGGAAAAACTTGAACATTTTAAGATTTACGTTCAAAGTTGTTTTTCTTGTAGCCTCTATCAGCACTATTAGCAAAAACTTGAACATTTTAAGATTTACGTTCAAAGTTGTTTTTCTTGTAGCCTCTATCAGCACTATTAGCAAAAGCTCCCACAAATACATAAATCCAATAATTTCACAGATTTGGACTAAAATACCATTTTCGTGTTAAAACCTCTTTACAAATACATGCTAAACATGTAGAACATTTGGAAAAGCTTGAACATTTTAAGATTTACGTTCAAAGTTGTTTTTCTTGTAGCCTCTATCAGCACTATTAGCAAAAGCTACCACAAACTCATTAATCCTTAAGTTTCACAGATTTGGACTAAAATACCATTTTCGTGTTAAAACCTTATTACAAATACATGTTGTACATGTAGAGCATTTGAAAAAACTTGAACATTTTAAGATTTACGTTCAAAGTTGTTTTTCTTGTAGCCTCTATCAGCAGTATTAGCAAAAGCTACCACAAACTCATTAATCCTTAAATTTCACAGATTTGGACTAAAATACCATTTTCGTGTTAAAACCTCTTTACAAATACATGCTAAACATGTAGAACATTTGGAAAAGCTTGAACATTTTAAGATTTACGTTCAAAGTTGTTTTTCTTGTAGCCTCTATCAGCACTATTAGCAAAAGCTACCACAAACTCATTAATCCTTAAGTTTCACAGATTTGGACTAAAATACCATTTTCGTGTTAAATCCTTTTTACAAATACATGTTAAACATGTAGGGCATTTGGAAAAACTTGAACATTTTAAGATTTACGTTCAAAGTTGTTTTTCTTGTAGCCTCTATCAGCACTATTAGCAAAAACTTGAACATTTTAAGATTTACGTTCAAAGTTGTTTTTCTTGTATCTTGTATCATCCCGTTTAGCAAAAGCTACCACAAATACATAAATCCAATAATTTCACAGATTTGGACTTAAATACCATTTTCGTGTTAAAACCTTATTACAAATACATGTTGTACATGTAGGGCATTTGGAAAAACTTGAACATTTTAAGATTTAAGTTCAAAGTTGTTTTTCCTGTAGCCTCTATCAGCTCTAGTAGCAAAAGCTACCACAAATACATAAATCCACTAATTTCACAGATTTGGACTAAAATACCATTTTCGCAAATACATACATGTTGAGCATTTGGCAAAATTTGAACACACCTAGATTTACGACCAAAGTCTATTTGCTTGTTATCTGTGTATTCGCTATAACCAAAAGCTACCACAAATACATGAAACCATTAACTTTACAGATTTGGACTTAAATACCATTTTCGTGTTAAAACCTACTTCACAAATACAAACTTATAGATCATTTGCGAAAACTTGAACATTCTTAGATAAACGTTCAAAGTTGTTTTTCTTGTATCTTGTATCATCCCGTTTAGCAAAAGCTACCACAAATACATAAATCCAATAATTTCACAGATTTGGACTAAAATACCATTTTCGTGTTAAAACCTTATTACAAATACATGTTGTACATGTAGAGCATTTGGAAAAACTTGAACATTTTAAAATTTTCGTTCAAAATTGTTTTTCTTGTAGCCTCTATCAGCACTATTAGCAAAAGCTACCACAAATACATAAATCCAATAATTTCACAGATTTGGACTAAAATACCATTTTCGTGTTAAAACCTTATTACAAATACATGTTGTACATGTAGGGCATTTGGAAAAACTTGAACATTTTAAGATTTAAGTTCAAAGTTGTTTTTCCTGTAGCCTCTATCAGCTCTAGTAGCAAAAGCTACCACAAAACCTTTTTCACAAATACATACATGTAGGGAATTTGAGAAAATTTCAACATTCCTAGATTTACGTTCAAAGTTTATTGGCTTGTTACCTGTATATTCGCTATAATCTAAAGCTACTACAAATACATGTAACCATACTTGTAAGCTTCACAGATTTGGACTAAAATACCATTTTCGCAAATACATACATGTTGAGCATTTGGGAAAATTTGAACACTCTTAGATTTACGACCAGAGTGTAGTTGCTTGTTACCTGTATATTCGCTATAACCAAAAGCTACCACAAATACATGAAACCATTAACTTTACAGATTTGGACTTAAATACCATTTTCGTGTTAAAACCTACTTCACAAATACAAACTTATAGATCATTTGGGAAAACTTGAACATTCTTAGATTAACGTTAAAAGTCTATTTGCTTGTACCCTGTATCATCCCTTTTAGCAAAAGCTATGTCATAAATCATATATCATAAATCATATCAACATCGCAGATTTGGACTAAAATACCATATTCGTCTTAAAAACTCTTTCACAAATAGATGTTGTACAAGTAGAGCATTTGGAAAAACTTGAACATTTTAAGATTTACGTTCGAAGTTGTTTTTCTGGTAGCCTCTATCAGGACTATTAGCACAAGCTATCACAAATATATAAATTCACTAATTTTACAGATTTGGACTAAAATACCATTTTCGTGTTAAAACCTTTTTCACAAATACATACATGTAGAGAATTTGAGAAAATTTCAACATTCTCAGATTTACGCTCAAAGTCTATTTGCCTGTTACCTGTATATTCGCTATAATCAAAAGCTACTACAAATACATGTAACCATACTTGTAAGCTTCACAGATTTGGACTTAAATACCATTTTCGCAAATACCTACATACATGTTGAGCATTTGGCAAAATTTGAACACAATTAGATTTACGACCAAAGTCTATTTGCCTGTTACCTGTATATTCGCTATAATCAAAAGCTACTACAAATACATGTAACCATACTTGTAAGCTTCACAGATTTGGACTTAAATACCATTTTCGCAAATACCTACATACATGTTGAGCATTTGGCAAAATTTGAACACAATTAGATTTACGACCAAAGTCTATTTGCTTGTTACCTGTATACTCGCTATAACCAAAAGCTACCACAAATACATGAAACCATTAACTTTACAGATTTGGACTTAAATACCATTTTCGTGTTAAAACCTACTTCACAAATACAAACTTATAGATCATTTGGGAAAACTTGAACATTCTTAGATTAACGTTAAAAGTCTATTTGCTTGTACCCTGTATCATCCCTTTTAGCAAAAGCTATGTCATAAATCATATATCATAAATCATATCAACATCGCAGATTTGGACTCAAATACCATATTCGTCTTAAAAACTCTTTCACAAATAGATGTTGTACAAGTAGAGCATTTGGAAAAACTTGAACATTTTAAGATTTACGTTCGAAGTTGTTTTTCTTGTAGCCTCTATCAGGACTATTAGCAAAAGCTATCACAAATATATATATTCACTAATTTTACAGATTTGGACTAAAATACCATTTTCGTGTTTAAACCTTTTTCACAAATACATGTTAAACATGTAGAGCATTTGGAAAAACTTGAACATTTTAAGATTTACGTTCAAAGTTGTTTTTCTTGTAGCCTCTATCTGCACTATTAGCAAAAGCTACCACAAAACCATTAATCCACTAATTTTACAGATTTGGACTAAAATACCATTTTCGTGTTAAAACCTTATTACAAATACATGTTAAACATGTAGAGCATTTGGAAAAACTTGAACATTTTAAGATTTACGTTCTAAGTTGTTTTTCTTGTAGCCTCTATCAGCACTATTAGCAAAAGCTACCACAAATACATAAATCCACTAATTTTACAGATTTGGACTAAAATACCATATTCGTCTTAAAACATGTTGTGCATGTAGAGCATTTGGAAAAACTTGAACATTTTAAGATTTACGTTCAAAATTGTTTTCCTTGTAGCCTCTATCAGTACTATTAGCAAAAGCTACCACAAAGCCTTTTTCACAAAAAATACATGTAGAGCATTTGAGAAAATTGAACATTATAAGATTTACGTTCAAAGTGGTTTCTCTTGTAGCCTCTATCAGCACAATTAGCAAAAGCTACCACAATCTCTTTTTCACAAATACATACATGTAGAGCATTTGAGAAAATTTCAACATTATTAGATTTACGTTCAAAGTCTATTTGCTTGTTACCTGTTTATTCGCTATAATCAAAAGCTACTACAAATACATGTAACCATACTTGTAAGCTTCACAGATTTGGACGAAAATACCATTTTCGCAAATTCATACATGTTGAGCATTTGGCAAAATTTGAACACACTTAGATTTACGACCAAAGTCTATTTGCTTGTTACCTGTATATTTGCTATAACCAAAAGCTACCTCAAATACATGAAACCATTATTTTTACAGATTTGGACTTAAATACCATTTTCGTGTTAAAACCTACTTCACAAATACAAACTTATAGATCACATGGGAAAACTTGAACATTCTTAGATTAACGTTAAAAGTCTATTTTCTTGTACCCTGTATCATCCCTTTTAGCAAAAGCTATGTCATAAATCATATCAACATCGCAGATTTGGACTTAAATACCATATTCGTCTTAAAAACTCTTTCACAAATAGATGTTGTACATGTAGAGCATTTGGAAAAACTTGAACATTTTAAGATTTACGTTCGAAGTTGTTTTTCTTGTAGCCTCTATCAGGACTATTAGCAAAAGCTATCACAAATATATAAATTCACTTATTTTACAGATTTGGACTTAAATACCATTTTCGTGTTAAAACCTTTTTCACAAATACATGTTAAACATGTAGAGCATTTGGAAAAACTTGAACATTTTAAGATTTAAGTTCAAAGTTGTGTTTCTTGTAGCCTCTATCAGCACTATTAGCAAAAGCTACCACAAAACCTTTTTCACAAAAAATACATGTAGAGCAATTGAGAAAATTGAACATTATAAGATTTACGTTCAAAGTGGTTTTTCTTGTAGCCTCTATCAGCACAATTAGCAAAAGCTACCAAAATCCCTTTTTCACAAATACATACATGTAGAGCATTTGAGAAAATTTCAACATTATTAGATTTACGTTCAAAGTCTATTTGCTTGTTACCTGTTTATTCGCTATAATCAAAAGCTACTACAAATACATGTAACCATACTTGTAAGCTTCACAGATTTGGACTAAAATACCATTTTCGCAAATACATACATGTTGAGCATTTGGCAAAATTTGAACACACTTAGATTTACGACCAAAGTCTATTTGCTTGTTACCTGTATATTCGCTATAACCAAAAGCTACCACAAATACATGAAACCATTATTTTTACAGATTTGGACTTAAATACCATTTTCGTGTTAAAACCTACTTCACAAATACATGTTAAACATGTAGAGCATTTGGAAAAACTTGAACATTTTAAGATTTACGTTCAAAGTTGTTTTTCTTGTAGCCTCTATCAGGACTATTAGCAAAAGCTATCACAAATATATATATTCACTAATTTTACAGATTTGGACTAAAATACCATTTTCGTGTTTAAACCTTTTTCACAAATACATGTTAAACATGTAGAGCATTTGGAAAAACTTGAACATTTTAAGATTTACGTTCAAAGTTGTTTTTCTTGTAGCCTCTATCTGCACTATTAGCAAAAGCTACCACAAAACCATTAATCCACTAATTTTACAGATTTGGACTAAAATACCATTTTCGTGTTAAAACCTTATTACAAATACATGTCAAACATGTAGAGCATTTGGAAAAACTTGAACATTTTAAGATTTACGTTCTAAGTTGTTTTTCTTGTAGCCTCTATCAGCACTATTAGCAAAAGCTACCACAAATACATAAATCCACTAATTTTACAGATTTGGACTAAAATACCATATTCGTCTTAAAACATGTTGTGCATGTAGAGCATTTGGAAAAACTTGAACATTTTAAGATTTACGTTCAAAATTGTTTTCCTTGTAGCCTCTATCAGTACTATTAGCAAAAGCTACCACAAAGCCTTTTTCACAAAAAATACATGTAGAGCATTTGAGAAAATTGAACATTATAAGATTTACGTTCAAAGTGGTTTCTCTTGTAGCCTCTATCAGCACAATTAGCAAAAGCTACCACAATCTCTTTTTCACAAATACATACATGTAGAGCATTTGAGAAAATTTCAACATTATTAGATTTACGTTCAAAGTCTATTTGCTTGTTACCTGTTTATTCGCTATAATCAAAAGCTACTACAAATACATGTAACCATACTTGTAAGCTTCACAGATTTGGACGAAAATACCATTTTCGCAAATTCATACATGTTGAGCATTTGGCAAAATTTGAACACACTTAGATTTACGACCAAAGTCTATTTGCTTGTTACCTGTATATTTGCTATAACCAAAAGCTACCACAAATACATGAAACCATTATTTTTACAGATTTGGACTTAAATACCATTTTCGTGTTAAAACCTACTTCACAAATACAAACTTATAGATCACATGGGAAAACTTGAACATTCTTAGATTAACGTTAAAAGTCTATTTTCTTGTACCCTGTATCATCCCTTTTAGCAAAAGCTATGTCATAAATCATATCAACATCGCAGATTTGGACTTAAATACCATATTCGTCTTAAAAACTCTTTCACAAATAGATGTTGTACATGTAGAGCATTTGGAAAAACTTGAACATTTTAAGATTTACGTTCGAAGTTGTTTTTCTTGTAGCCTCTATCAGGACTATTAGCAAAAGCTATCACAAATATATAAATTCACTAATTTTACAGATTTGGACTTAAATACCATTTTCGTGTTAAAACCTTTTTCACAAATACATGTTAAACATGTAGAGCATTTGGAAAAACTTGAACATTTTAAGATTTAAGTTCAAAGTTGTGTTTCTTGTAGCCTCTATCAGCACTATTAGCAAAAGCTACCACAAAACCTTTTTCACAAAAAATACATGTAGAGCAATTGAGAAAATTGAACATTATAAGATTTACGTTCAAAGTGGTTTTTCTTGTAGCCTCTATCAGCACAATTAGCAAAAGCTACCAAAAATCCCTTTTTCACAAATACATACATGTAGAGCATTTGAGAAAATTTCAACATTATTAGATTTACGTTCAAAGTCTATTTGCTTGTTACCTGTTTATTCGATATAATCAAAAGCTACTACAAATACATGTAACCATACTTGTAAGCTTCACAGATTTGGACTAAAATACCATTTTCGCAAATACATACATGTTGAGCATTTGGCAAAATTTGAACACACTTAGATTTACGACCAAAGTCTATTTGCTTGTTACCTGTATATTCGCTATAACCAAAAGCTACCACAAATACATGAAACCATTATTTTTACAGATTTGGACTTAAATACCATTTTCGTGTTAAAACCTACTTCACAAATACAAACCTATAGATCATTTGGGAAAACTTGAACATTCTTAGATTAACGTTAAAAGTCTATTTTCTTGTACCCTGTATCATCCCTTTTAGCAAAAGCTATGTCATAAATCATATCAACATCGCAGATTTGGACTTAAATACCATATTCGTGTTAAAACCTTTTTCACAAATACATGTTGTACATTTGGAAAAACTTGAACATTTTAAGATTTAAGTTCAAAGTTGTTTTTCTTGTAGCCTCTATCAGCACTATTAGCAAAAGCTACCACAAAACCTTTTTCTCAAATACATACATGTAGAGAATTTGAGAAAATTTCAACATTCTCAGATTTACGCTCAAAGTCTATTTGCCTGTTACCTGTATATTCGCTATAATCAAAAGCTACTACAAATACATGTAACCATACTTGTAAGCTTCACAGATTTGGACTTAAATACCATTTTCGCAAATACCTACATACATGTTTAGCATTTGGCAAAATTTGAACACACTTAGATTTATGACCAAAGTCTACTTGCTTTTTAGCTGTATACTCGCTATAACCAAAAGCTACCGCAAATACATGAAACCATTAACTTTACAGATTTGGACTTAAATACCATTTTCGTGTTAAAACCTACTTCACAAATACAAACTTATAGATCATTTGGGAAAACTTGAACATTCTTAGATTAACGTTAAAATTCTATTTTCTTGTACCCTGTATCATCCCTTTTAGCAAAAGCTATGTCATAAATCATATCAACATCACAGATTTGAACTTAAATACCATATTCGTGTTAAAACCTTTTTCACAAATACATGTTGTACATGTAGAGCATTTGGAAAAACTTGAACATTTTAAGATTTACGTTCAAAGTTGTTTTTCTTGTAGCCTCTATCAGCACTATTAGCAAAAGCTACCACAAAACCATAAATCCACTAATTTTACAGATTTGGACTAAAATACCATTTTCGTGTTAAAACCTTATTACAAATACATGTTAAACATGTAGAGCATTTGGAAAAACTTGAACATTTTAAGATTTACGTTCAAAGTTGTTTTTCTTGTATCCTCTATCAGCACAATTAGCAAAAGCTACCACAATCAACATTATTAGATTTACGTTCAAAGTCTATTTGCTTGTTACCTGTTTATTCGCTATAATCAAAAGCTACTACAAATACATGTAACCATACATGTAAGCTTCACAGATTTGGACTAAAATACCATTTTCGTGTTAAAACCTTTTTCACAAATACATGTTAAACATGTAGAGCATTTGGAAAAACTTGAACATTTTAAGATTTACGTTCAAAGTTGTTTTTCTTGTAGCCTCTATCAGCACTATTAGCAAAAGCTACCACAAAACCTTTTTCACAAAAAATACATGTAGAGCATTTGAGAAAAATGAACATTATAAGATTTACGTTCAAAGTGGTTTTTCTTGTAGCCTCTATCAGCACAATTAGCAAAAGCTACCACAATCCCTTTTTCACAAATACATACATGTAGAGCATTTGAGAAAATTTCAACATTATTAGATTTACGTTCAAAGTCTATTTGCTTGTTACCTGTTTATTCACTATAATCAAAAGCTACTACAAATACATGTAACCATACTTGTAAGCTTCACAGATTTGGACTAAAATACCATTTTCGCAAATACATTTATGTTGAGCATTTGGCAAAATTTGAACACACTTAGATTTACGACCAAAGTCTATTTGCTTGTTACCTGTATATTCGCTATAACCAAAAGCTACCACAAATACATGAAACCATTATTTTTACAGATTTAGACTTAAATACCATTTTCGTGTTAAAACCTACTTCACAAATACAAACTTATAGATCATTTGGGAAAACTTGAACATTCTTAGATTAACGTTAAAATTCTATTTTCTTGTACCCTGTATCATCCCTTTTAGCAAAAGCTATGTCATAAATCATATCAACATCACAGATTTGAACTTAAATACCATATTCGTGTTAAAACCTTTTTCACAAATACATGTTGTACATGTAGAGCATTTGGAAAAACTTGAACATTTTAAGATTTACGTTCAAAGTTGTTTTTCTTGTAGCCTCTATCAGCACTATTAGCAAAAGCTACCACAAAACCATAAATCCACTAATTTTACAGATTTGGACTAAAATACCATTTTCGTGTTAAAACCTTATTACAAATACATGTTAAACATGTAGAGCATTTGGAAAAACTTGAACATTTTAAGATTTACGTTCAAAGTTGTTTTTCTTGTATCCTCTATCAGCACAATTAGCAAAAGCTACCACAATCAACATTATTAGATTTACGTTCAAAGTCTATTTGCTTGTTACCTGTTTATTCGCTATAATCAAAAGCTACTACAAATACATGTAACCATACATGTAAGCTTCACAGATTTGGACTAAAATACCATTTTCGTGTTAAAACCTTTTTCACAAATACATGTTAAACATGTAGAGCATTTGGAAAAACTTGAACATTTTAAGATTTACGTTCAAAGTTGTTTTTCTTGTAGCCTCTATCAGCACTATTAGCAAAAGCTACCACAAAACCTTTTTCACAAAAAATACATGTAGAGCATTTGAGAAAAATGAACATTATAAGATTTACGTTCAAAGTGGTTTTTCTTGTAGCCTCTATCAGCACAATTAGCAAAAGCTACCACAATCCCTTTTTCACAAATACATACATGTAGAGCATTTGAGAAAATTTCAACATTATTAGATTTACGTTCAAAGTCTATTTGCTTGTTACCTGTTTATTCACTATAATCAAAAGCTACTACAAATACATGTAACCATACTTGTAAGCTTCACAGATTTGGACTAAAATACCATTTTCGCAAATACATTTATGTTGAGCATTTGGCAAAATTTGAACACACTTAGATTTACGACCAAAGTCTATTTGCTTGTTACCTGTATATTCGCTATAACCAAAAGCTACCACAAATACATGAAACCATTATTTTTACAGATTTAGACTTAAATACCATTTTCGTGTTAAAACCTACTTCACAAATACAAACTTATAGATCATTTGGGAAAACTTGAACATTCTTAGATTAACGTTAAAAGTCTATTTTCTTGTACCCTGTATCATCCCTTTTAGCAAAAGCTATGTCATAAATCATATCAACATCGCAGATTTGGACTTAAATACCATATTCGTGTTAAAACCTTTTTCACAAATACATGTTGTACATATAGACCATTTGGAAAAACTTGAACATTTTAAGATTTAAGTTCAAAGTTGTTTTTCTTGTAGCCTCTATCAGCACTATTAGCAAAAGCTACCACAAAACCTTTTTCACAAATACATACATGTAGAGAATTTGAGAAAATTTCAACATTCTCAGATTTACGCTCAAAGTCTATTTGCCTGTTACCTGTATATTCAATATAATCAAAAGCTACTACAAATACATGTAACCATTATTTTTACAGATTTGGACTTAAATACCATTTTCGTGTTAAAACCTACTTCACAAATACAAACTTATAGATCATTTGGGAAAACTTGAACATTCTTAGATTAACGTTAAAAGTATATTTTCTTGTAACCTGTATCATTCCCTTTAGCAAAAGCTATGTCATAAATCATATCAACATCGCAGATTTGGACTTAAATACCATATTCGTGTTAAAACCTTTTTCACAAATACATGTTGTACATGTAGAGCATTTGGAAAAACTTGAACATTTTAAGATTTACGTTCAAAGTTGTTTTTCTTGTAGACTCTATCAGCACTATTAGCAAAAGCTACCACAAAACCATAAATCCACTAATTTTACAGATTTGGACTAAATACCATTTTCGTGTTAAAACCTTATTACAAATACATGTTAAACATGTAGAGCATTTGGAAAAACTTGAACATTTTAAGATTTACGTTCAAAGTTGTTTTTCTTGTAGCCTCTATCAGCACTATTAGCAAAAGCTACCACAAAACCTTTTTCACAAAAAATACATGTAGAGCATTTGAGAAAATTGAACATTATATAATTTACGTTCAAAGTGGTTTTTCTTGTAGCCTCTATCAGCACAATTAGCAAAAGCTACCACAATCCCTTTTTCACAAATACATACATGTAGAGCATTTGAGAAAGTTTCAACATTATTAGATTTACGTTCAAAGTCTATTTGCTTGTTACCTGTTTATTCGCTATAACCAAAAGCTACCACAAATACATGAAACCATTATTTTTACAGATTTGGACTTAAATAACATTTTCGTGTTAAAACCTACTTCACAAATACAAACTTATAGATCATTTGGGAAAACTTGAACATTCTTAGATTAACGTTAAAAGTCTATTTTCTTGTACCCTGTATCATCCCTTTTAGCAAAAGCTATGTCATAAATCATATCAACATCACAGATTTGAACTTAAATACCATATTCGTGTTAAAACCTTTTTCACAAATACATGTTGTACATGTAGAGCATTTGGAAAAACTTGAACATTTTAAGATTTACGTTCAAAGTTGTTTTTCTTGTAGCCTCTATCAGCACTATTAGCAAAAGCTACCACAAAACCATAAATCCACTAATTTTACAGATTTGGACTAAAATACCATTTTCGTGTTAAAACCTTATTACAAATACATGTTAAACATGTAGAGCATTTGGAAAAACTTGAACATTTTAAGATTTACGTTCAAAGTTGTTTTTCTTGTATCCTCTATCAGCACAATTAGCAAAAGCTACCACAATCAACATTATTAGATTTACGTTCAAAGTCTATTTGCTTGTTACCTGTTTATTCGCTATAATCAAAAGCTACTACAAATACATGTAACCATACATGTAAGCTTCACAGATTTGGACTAAAATACCATTTTCGTGTTAAAACCTTTTTCACAAATACATGTTAAACATGTAGAGCATTTGGAAAAACTTGAACATTTTAAGATTTACGTTCAAAGTTGTTTTTCTTGTAGCCTCTATCAGCACTATTAGCAAAAGCTACCACAAAACCTTTTTCACAAAAAATACATGTAGAGCATTTGAGAAAAATGAACATTATAAGATTTACGTTCAAAGTTGTTTTTCTTGTAGCCTCTATCAGCACTATTAGCAAAAGCTACCACAAAACCATAAATCCACTAATTTTACAGATTTGGACTAAAATACCATTTTCGTGTTAAAACCTTATTACAAATACATGTTAAACATGTAGAGCATTTGGAAAAACTTGAACATTTTAAGATTTACGTTCAAAGTTGTTTTTCTTGTAGCCTCTATCAGCACAATTAGCAAAAGCTACCACAATCAACATTATTAGATTTACGTTCAAAGTCTATTTGCTTGTTACCTGTTTATTCGCTATAATCAAAAGCTACTACAAATACATGTAACCATACTTGTAAGCTTCACAGATTTGGACTAAAATACCATTTTCGCAAATACATACATGTTGAGCATTTGGCAAAATTTGAACACACTTAGATTTACGACCAAAGTCTATTTGCTTGTTACCTGTATATTCGCTATAACCAAAAGCTACCACAAGTACATGAAACCATTATTTTTACAGATTTGGACTTAGATACCATTTTCGTGTTAAAACCTACTTCACAAATACAAACTTATAGATCATTTGGGAAAACTTGAACATTCTTAGATTAACGTTAAAAGTATATTTTCTTGTAACCTGTATCATTCCCTTTAGCAAAAGCTATGTCATAAATCATATCAACATCGCAGATTTGGACTTAAATACCATATTCGTGTTAAAACCTTTTTCACAAATACATGTTGTACATGTAGAGCATTTGGAAAAACTTGAACATTTTAAGATTTACGTTCAAAGTTGTTTTTCTTGTAGACTCTATCAGCACTATTAGCAAAAGCTACCACAAAACCATAAATCCACTAATTTTACAGATTTGGACTAAATACCATTTTCGTGTTAAAACCTTATTACAAATACATGTTAAACATGTAGAGCATTTGGAAAAACTTGAACATTTTAAGATTTACGTTCAAAGTTGTTTTTCTTGTAGCCTCTATCAGCACAATTAGCAAAAGCTACCACAATCCCTTTTTCACAAATACATACATGTAGAGCATTTGAGAAAATTTGAACATACTTAGATTTACGACCAAAGTCTATATGCTTGTTACCTGTATATTCGCTATAACCAAAAGCTACCACAAATACATGAAACCATTATTTTTACAGATTTGGACTTAAATAACATTTTCGTGTTAAAACCTACTTCACAAATACAAACTTATAGATCATTTGGGAAAACTTGAACATTCTTAGATTAACGTTAAAAGTCTATTTTCTTGTACCCTGTATCATCCCTTTTAGCAAAAGCTATGTCATAAATCATATCAACATCGCAGATTTGGACTTAAATACCATATTCGTGTTAAAACCTTTCTCACAAATACATGTTGTACATGTAGAGCATTTGGAAAAACTTGAACATTTTAAGATTTACGTTCAAAGTTGTTTTTCTTGTAGCCTCTATCAGCACTATTAGCAAAAGCTACCACAAAACCATAAATCCACTAATTTTACAGATTTGGACTAAAATACCATTTTCGTGTTAAAACCTTATTACAAATACATGTTAAACATGTAGAGCATTTGGAAAAACTTGAACATTTTAAGATTTACGTTCAAAGTTGTTTTTCTTGTAGCCTCTATCAGCACAATTAGCAAAAGCTACCACAATCCCTTTTTCACAAATACATACATGTAGAGCATTTGAGAAAATTTGAACATACTTAGATTTACGTTCAAAGTCTATTTGCTTGTTACCTGTTTATTCGCTATAATCAAAAGCTACTACAAATACATGTAATCATACTTGTAAGCTTCACAGATTTGGACTAAAATACCATTTTCGCAAATACATACATGTTGAGCATTTGGCAAAATTTGAACATACTTAGATTTACGACCAAAGTCTATATGCTTGTTACCTGTATATTCGCTATAACCAAAAGCTACCACAAATACATGAAACCATTATTTTTACAGATTTGGACTTAAATACCATTTTCGTGTTAAAACCTACTTCACAAATACAAACTTATAGATCATTTGGGAAAACTTGAACATTCTTAGATTAACGTTAAAAGTCTATTTTCTTGTACCCTGTATCATCCCTTTTAGCAAAAGCTATGTCATAAATCATATCAACATCGCAGATTTGGACTTAAATACCATATTCGTGTTAAAACCTTTTTCACAAATACATGTTGTACATGTAGAGCATTTGGAAAAACTTGAACATTTTAAGATTTACGTTCAAAGTTGTTTTTCTTGTAGCCTCTATCAGCACTATTAGCAAAAGCTACCACAAAACCATAAATCCACTAATTTTACAGATTTGGACTAAAATACCATTTTCGTGTTAAAACCTTATTACAAATACATGTTAAACATGTAGAGCATTTGGAAACACTTGAACATTTTAAGATTTACGTTCAAAGTTGTTTTTCTTGTAGCCTCTATCAGCACTATTAGCAAAAGCTACCACAAATACATAAATCCACTAATTTTACAGATTTGGACTAAAAAACCATTTTCGTGTTAAAACCTTTTTACAAATACATGTTAAACATGTAGAGCATTTGGAAAAACTTGAACATTTTAAGATTTACGTTCAAAGTTGTTGTTCTTGTAGCCTCTATCAGCACTATTAGCAAAAGCTACCACAAACTCATTAATCCTTAAATTTCACAGATTTGGACTAAAATACCATTTTCGTGTTAAATCCTTTTTACAAACACATGTTAAACATGTAGAGCATTTGGAAAAACTTGAACATTTTAAGATTTAAGTTCAAAGTTGTTTTTCTTGTAGCCTCTATCAGCACTAGTAGCAAAAGCTACCACAAAAACTTTTTCACAAATACATACATGTAGGGAATTTGAGAAAATTTCAACATTCCTAGATTTACGTTCAAAGTCTATTGGCTTGTTACCTGTATATTCGCTATAATCTAAAGCTACTACAAATACATGTAACCATACTTGTAAGCTTCACAGATTTGGACTAAAATACCATTTTCGCAAATACATACATGTTGAGCATTTGGGAAAATTTGAACACTCTTAGATTTACGACCAAAGTC
This sequence comes from Bactrocera oleae, assembly GCF_042242935.1. NCBI lineage: Eukaryota > Metazoa > Arthropoda > Insecta > Diptera > Tephritidae > Bactrocera > Bactrocera oleae. The sequence goes on from NC_091536.1 coordinate 28,053,902, forward strand.
TAGTTGCTTGTTACCTGTATATTTACTAAAACCAAAAGCTACCACAAATACATGAAACAATTAACTTTACACATTTGGACTTAAACACTCTTTTCGTGTTAAAACCTTTTTCACAAATACAAACTTATAGATCATTTGGGAAAACTTGAACATTCTTAGATTAATGTTAAAAGCCTTTTTTCTGGTACCCTGTATCATCCCTTTTAGCAAAAGCTATGTCATAAATCATATATCATAAATCATATCAACATCGCAGATTTGGACTAAAATACCATATTCGTCTTAAAAACTCTTTCACAAATAGATGTTGTACATGTAGAGCATTTGGAAAAACTTGAACATTTTAAGATTTGCGTTCGAAGTTGTTTTTCTTGTAGCCTCTATCAGGACTATTAGCAAAAGCTATCACAAATATATAAATTCACTAATTTTACAGATTTGGACTAAAATACCATTTTCGTGTTAAAACCTTTTTCACAAATACATGTTAAACATGTAGAGCATTTGGAAAAACTTGAACATTTTAAGATTTACGTTCAAAGTTGTTTTTCTTGTAGCCTCTATCAGCACTATTAGCAAAAGCTACCACAAAACGATAAATCCACTAATTTTACAGATTTGGACTAAAATACCATTTTCGTGTTAAAACCTTATTACAAATGCATGTTAAACATGTAGAGCATTTGGAAAAACTTGAACATTTTAAGATTTACGTTCAAAGTTGTTTTTCTTGTAGCCTCTATCAGCACTATTAGCAAAAGCTACCACAAAACCTTTTTCACAAAAAATACATGTAGAGCATTTGAGAAAATTGAACATTATATAATTTACGTTCAAAGTGGTTTTTCTTGTAGCCTCTATCAGCACAATTAGCAAAAGCTACCACAATCCCTTTTTCACAAATACATACATGTAGAGCATTTGAGAAAATTTCAACATTATTAGATTTACGTTCAAAGTCTATTTGCTTGTTACCTGTTTATTCGCTATAATCAAAAGCTACTACAAATACATGTAACCATACTTGTAAGCTTCACAGATTTGGACTAAAATACCATTTTCGCAAATACATACATGTTGAGCATTTGGCAAAATTTGAACACACTTAGATTTACGACCAAAGTCTATTTGCTTGTTACCTGTATATTCGCTATAACCAAAAGCTACCACAAATACATGAAACCATTATTTTTACAGATTTGGACTTAAATACCATTTTCGTGTTAAAACCTACTTCACAAATACAAACTTATAGATCATTTGGGAAAACTTGAACATTCTTAGATTAACGTTAAAAGTCTATTTTCTTGTACCCTGTATCATCCCTTTTAGCAAAAGCTATGTCATAAATCATATCAACATCGCAGATTTGGACTTAAATACCATATTCGTGTTAAAACCTTTTTCACAAATACATGTTGTACATGTAGAGCATTTGGAAAAACTTGAACATTTTAAGATTTAAGTTCAAAGTTGTTTTTCTTGTAGCCTCTATCAGCACTATTAGCAAAAGCTACCACAAATACATAAATCCACTAATTTTACAGATTTGGACTAAAAAACCATTTTCGTGTTAAAACCTTTTTACAAATACATGTTAAACATGTAGAGCATTTGGAAAAACTTGAACATTTTAAGATTTACGTTCAAAGTTGTTGTTCTTGTAGCCTCTATCAGCACTATTAGCAAAAGCTACCACAAACTCATTAATCCTTAAATTTCACAGATTTGGACTAAAATACCATTTTCGTGTTAAAACCTCTTTACAAATACATGCTAAACATGTAGAACATTTGGAAAAGCTTGAAAATTTTAAGATTTACGTTCAAAGTTGTTTTTCTTGTAGCCTCTATCAGCACTATTAGCAAAAGCTACCACAAACTCATTAATCCTTAAGTTTCACAGATTTGGGCTAAAATACCATTTTCGTGTTAAATCCTTTTTAGAAACACATGTTAAACATGTAGAGCATTTGGAAAAACTTGAACATTTTAAGATTTAAGTTCAAAGTTGTTTTTCTTGTAGCCTCTATCAGCACTATTAGCAAAAGCTACCACAAAACCTTTTTCACAAATACATACATGTAGGGAATTTCAGAAAATTTCAACATTCCTAGATTTACGTTCAAAGTCTATTGGCTTGTTACCTGTATATTCGCTATAATCTAAAGCTACTACAAATACTTGTAACCATACTTGTAAGCTTCACAGATTTGGACTAAAATACCATTTTCGCAAATACATACATGTTGAGCATTTGGGAAAATTTGAACACTCTTAGATTTACGACCAAAGTCTAGTTGCTTGTTACCTGTATATTTACTAAAACCAAAAGCTACCACAAATACATGAAACAATTAACTTTACACATTTGGACTTAAACACTCTTTTCGTGTTAAAACCTTTTTCACAAATACAAACTTATAGATCATTTGGGAAAACTTGAACATTCTTAGATTAATGTTAAAAGTCTTTTTTCTGGTACCCTGTATCATCCCTTTTAGCAAAAGCTATGTCATAAATCATATATCATAAATCATATCAACGTCGCAGATTTGGACTAAAATACCATATTCGTCTTTCACAAATAGATGTTGTACATGTAGAGCATTTGGAAAAACTTGAACATTTTAAGAATTACGTTCGAAGCTGTTTTTCTTGTAGCCTCTATCAGGACTATTAGCAAAAGCTATCACAAATATATAAATTCTTTAATTTTACAGATTTGGACTAAAATACCATTTTCGTGTTAAAACCTTTTTCACAAATACATGTTAAACATGTAGAGCATTTGGAAAAACTTGAACATTTTAAGATTTACGTTCAAAGTTGTTTTTCTTGTAGCCTCTATCAGCACTATTAGCAAAAGCTACCACAAAACCATAAATCCACTAATTTTACAGATTTGGACTAAAATACCATTTTCGTGTTAAAACCTTATTACAAATACATGTTAAACATGTAGAGCATTTGGAAAAACTTGAACATTTTAAGATTTACGTTCAAAGTTGTTTTTCTTGTAGCCTCTATCAGCACTATTAGCAAAAGCTACCACAAAATCTTTTTCACAAAAAATACATGTAGAGCATTTGAGAAAATTGAACATTATATAATTTACGTTCAAAGTGGTTTTTCTTGTAGCCTCTATCAGCACAATTAGCAAAAGCTACCACAATCCCTCTTTCACAAATACATACATGTAGAGCATTTGAGAAAGTTTCAACATTATTAGATTTACGTTCAAAGTCTATTTGCTTGTTACCTGTTTATTCGCTAAAATCAAAAGCTACTACAAATACATGTAACCATACTTGTAAGCTTCACAGATTTGGACTAAAATACCATTTTCGCAAATACACACATGTTGAGCATTTTTCAAAATTTGAACACACTTAGATTTACGACCAAAGTCTATTTGCTTGTTACCTGTATATTCGCTATAACCAAAAGCTACCACAAATACATGAAACCAAATCAAAAGCTACTACAAATACATGTAACCATACTTGTAAGCTTCACAGATTTGGACTTAAATACCATTTTCGCAAATACCTACATACATGTTGAGCATTTGGCAAAATTTGAACACACTTAGATTTACGACCAAAGTCTACTTGCTTGTTACCTGTATACTCGCTATAACCAAAAGCTACCACAAATACATGAAACCATCAACTTTACAGATTTGGACTTAAATACCATTTTCGTGTTAAAACCTACTTCACAAATGCAAACTTATAGATCATTTGGGAAAACTTGAACATTCTTAGATTAACGTTAAAAGTCTATTTTCTTGTACCCTGTATCATCCCTTTTAGCAAAAGCTATGTCATAAATCATATCAACATCGCAGATTTGGACTTAAATACCATATTCGTGTTAAAACCTTTTTCACAAATACATGTTGTACATATAGAGCATTTGGAAAAACTTGAACATTTTAAGATTTAAGTTCAAAGTTGTTTTTCTTGTAGCCTCTATCAGCACTATTAGCAAAAGCTACCACAAAACCTTTTTCACAAATACATACATGTAGAGAATTTGAGAAAATTTCAACATTCTCAGATTTACGCTCAAAGTCTATTTACCTGTTATCTGTATATTCGCTATAATCAAAAGCTACTACAAATACATGTAACCTTACTTGTAAGCTTCACAGATTTGGACTAAAATGGCAAAATTTGAACACACTTAGATTTACGACCAAAGTCTATTTGCTTGTTACCTGTATATTCGCTATAACCAAAAGCTACCACAAATACATGAAACCATTATTTTTACAGATTTGGACTTAAATACCATTTTCGTGTTAAAACCTACTTCACAAATACAAACTTATAGATCATTTGGGAAAACTTGAACATTCTTAGATTAACGTTAAAAGTCTATTTTCTTGTACCCTGTATCATCCCTTTTAGCAAAAGCTATGTCATAAATCATATCAACATCGCAGATTTGGACTTAAATACCATTTTCGTGTTAAAACCTACTTCACAAATACAAACTTATAGATCATTTGGGAAAACTTGAACATTCTTCGATTAACGGTAAAATTCTATTTTCTTGTACATTGTATCATCACTTTTAGCAAAAGCTATGTCATAAATAATATATCATAAATCATATCAACATCGCAGATTTGGACTTAAATACCATATTCGTGTTAAAACCTTTTTCACAAATACATGTTGTTCATGTAGAGCATTTTAAAATTTACGTTCAAAATTGTTTTTCTTGTAGCCTCTATCAGCACTATTAGCAAAAGCTACCACAAATACATAAATCCAATAATTTCACAGATTTGGACTAAAATACCATTTTCGTGTTAAAACCTTATTACAAATACAAATTAAACATGTAGAGCATTTGGAAAAACTTGAACATTTTAAGATTTACGTTCAAAGTTGTTTTTCTTGTAGCCTCTATCAGAACTATTAGCAAAAGCTACCACAAATCCACTAATTTTACAGATTTGGACTAAAATACCATTTTCGTGTTTAAACCTTATTACAAATACATGTTAAACATGTAAAGTATTTGGAAAAACTTGAACATTTTAAGATTTACGTTCAAAGTTGTTTTTCTTGTAGCCTCTATCAGCACTATTAGCAAAAGCTACCACAAATACATAAATCCACTAATTTTACAGATTTGGACTAAAAAACCATTTTCGTGTTAAAACCTTTTTACAAATACATGTTAAACATGGAGAGCATTTGGAAAAACTTGAACATTTTAAGATTTACGTTAAAAGTTGTTGTTCTTGTAGCCTCTATCAGCACTATTAGCAAAAGCTACCACAAACTCATTAATCCTTAAATTTCACAGATTTGGACTAAAATACCATTTTCGTGTTAAAACCTCTTTACAAATACATGCTAAACATGTAGAACATTTGGAAAAGCTTGAACATTTTAAGATTTACGTTCAAAGTTGTTTTTCTTGTAGCCTCTATCAGCACTATTAGCAAAAGCTACCACAAACTCAATAATCCTTAAGTTTCACAGATTTGGACTAAAATACCATTTTCGTGTTAAATCCTTTTTACAAATACATGTTAAACATGTAGAGCATTTGGAAAAACTTGAACATTTTAAGATTTAAGTTCAAAGTTGTTTTTCTTGTAGCCTCTATCAGCACTAGTAGCAAAAGCTACCACAAAACCTTTTTCACAAATACATACATGTAGGGAATTTGAGAAAATTTCAACATTCCTAGATTTACGTTCAAAGTCTATTGGCTTGTTACCTGTATATTCGCTATAATCTAAAGCTACTACAAATACATGTAACCATACTTGTAAGCTTCACAGATTTGGACTAAAATACCATTTTAGCAAATACATACATGTTGAGCATTTGGGAAAATTTGAACACTCTTAGATTTACGACCAAAGTCTAGTTGCTTGTTACCTGTATATTTACTAAAACCAAAAGCTACCACAAATACATGAAACAATTAACTTTACACATTTGGACTTTAACACTCTTTTCGTGTTAAAACCTTTTTCACAAATACAAACTTATAGATCATTTGGGAAAACTTGAACATTCTTAGATTCATGTTAAAAGTCTTTTTTCTGGTACCCTGTATTATCCCTTTTAGCAAAAGCTATGTCATAAATCATATATCATAAATCATATCAACATCGCAGATTTGGACTAAAATACCATATTCGTCTTAAAAACTCTTTCACAAATAGATGTTGTACATATAGAGCATTTGGAAAAACTTGAACATTTTAAGATTTACGTTCAAAGTTGTTTTTCTTGTAGCCTCTATCAGCACTATTAGCAAAAGCTACCACAAAACCATAAATCCACTAATTTTACAGATTTGGACTAAAATACCATTTTCGTGTTAAAACCTTATTACAAATACATGTTAAACATGTAGAGCATTTGGAAAAACTTGAACATTTTAAGATTTACGTTCAAAGTTGTGTTTCTTGTAGCCTCTATCAGCACTATTAGCAAAAGCTACCACAAAACCTTTTTCACAAAAAATACATGTAGAGCATTTGAGAAAATTGAACATTATAAGATTTACGTTCAAAGTGGTTTTTCTTGTAGCCTCTATCAGCACAATTAGCAAACGCTACCACAATCCCTTTTTCACAAATACATACATGTAGAGCATTTGAGAAAATTTCAACATTCTCAAATTTACGCTCAAAGTCTATTTGCTTGTTACCTGTTTATTCGCTATAATCAAAAGCTACTACAAATACATGTAACCATACTTGTAAGCTTCACAGATTTGGACTTAAATACCATTTTCGCAAATACCTACATACATGTTGAGCATTTGGCAAAATTTGAACACACTTAGATTTACGACCAAAGTCTACTTGCTTGTTACCTGTATACTCGCTATAACCAAAAGCTACCACAAATACATGAAACCATTAACTTTACAGATTTGGACTTAAATACCATTTTCGTGTTAAAACCTACTTCACAAATACAAACTTATAGATCATTTGGGAAAACTTGAACATTCTTAGATTAACGTTAAAAGTCTATTTTCTTGTACCCTGTATAATCCCTTTTAGCAAAAGCTATGTCACAAATCATATCAACATCGCAGATTTGGACTTAAATACCATATTCGTGTTAAAACCTTTTTCACAAATACATGTTGTACATGTAGAGCATTTGGAAAAACTTGAACATTTTAAGATTTAACTTCAAAGTTTTTTTTCTTGTAGCCTCTATCAGCACTATTAGCAAAAGCTACCACAAAACCATGAATCCACTAATTTTACAGATTTGGACTAAAATACCATTTTCGTGTTAAAACCTTATTACAAATACATGTTAAACATGTAGAGCATTTGGAAAAACTTGAACATTTTAAGATTTACGTTCAAAGTTGTTTTTCTTGTAGCCTCTATTAGCACAATTAGCAAAAGCTACCACAATACCTTTTTCACAAATACATACATGAAGAGCATTTGAGAAAATTTCAACATTATTAGATTTACGTTCAAAGTCTATTTGCTTGTTACCTGTTTATTCGCTATAATCAAAAGCTACTACAAATACATGTAACCATACTTGTAAGCTTCACAGATTTAGACTAAACTACCATTTTCGCAAATACATACATGTTGAGCATTTGGCAAAATTTGAACACACTTAGATTTACGACCAAAGTCTACTTGCTTGTTACCTGTATACTCGCTATAACCAAAAGCTACCACAAATACATGAAACCATTATTTTTACAGATTTGGACTTAAATACCATTTTCGTGTTAAAACCTACTTCACAAATACAAACTTATAGATCATTTGGGAAAACTTGAACATTCTTAGATTAACGTTAAAAGTCTATTTTCTTGTACCCTGTATCATCCCTTTTAGCAAAAGCTATGTCATAAATCATATCAACATCGCAGATTTGGACTTAAATACCATATTCGTGTTAAAACCTTTTTCACAAATACATGTTGTATATATAGAGCATTTGGAAAAACTTGAACATTTTAAGATTTAAGTTCAAAGTTGTTTTTCTTGTAGCCTCTATCAGCACTATTAGCAAAAGCTACCACAAAACCTTTTTCACAAATACATACATGTAGAGAATTTGAGAAAATTTCAACATTCTCAGATTTACGCTCAAAGTCTATTAGCCTGTTACCTGTATATTCGCTATAATCAAAAGCTACTACAAATACATGTAACCATACTTGTAAGCTTCACAGATTTGGACTTAACTACCATTTTCGCAAATACCTACATACATGTTGAGCATTTGGCAAAATTTGAACACACTTAGATTTACGACCAAAATCTATTTGCTTGTTACCTGTATACTCGCTATAACCAAAAGCTACCACAAATACATGAAACCATTAACTTTACAGATTTGGACTTAAATACCATTTTCGTGTTAAAACCTACTTCACAAATACAAACTTATAGATCATTTGGGAAAACTTGAACATTCTTAGGTTAACGTTAGAAGTCTATTTTCTTGTACCCTGTATCATCCCTTTTAGCAAAAGCTATGTCATAAATCATATATCATAAATCATATCAACATCGCAGATTTGGACTTAAATACCATATTCGTGTTAAAACCTTTTTCACAAATACATGTTGTACATGTAGAGCATTTGGAAAAACTTGAACATTTTAAGATTTACGTTCAAAGTTGTTTTTCTTGTAGCCTCTATCAGCACAATTAGCAAAAGCTACCACAATCCCTTTTTCACAAATACATACATGTAGAGCATTTGAGAAAATTTTAACATTATTAGATTTACGTTCAAAATCTATTTGCTTGTTACCCGTTTATTCGCTATAATCAAAAGCTACTACAAATACATGTAACCATACTTGTAAGCTACACAGATTTGGACTAAAATACCATTTTCGCAAATACATACATGTTGAGCATTTGGCAAAATTTGAACACACTTAGATTTACGACCAAAGTCTATTTGCTTGTTACCTGTATATTCGCTATAACCAATAGCTACTACAAATACATGTAACCATTAACTTTACAGATTTGGACTTAAATACCATTTTCGTGTTAAAACCTACTTCACAAATACAAGCTTATAGATCATTTGGGAAAACCTGAACATTCTTCGATTAACGGTAAAATTCTATTTTCTTGTACATTGTATCATCACTTTTAGCAAAAGCTATGTCATAAATAATATATCATAAATCATATCAACATCGCAGATTTGGACTTAAATACCATATTCGTGTTAAAACCTTTTTCACAAATACATGTTGTACATGTAGAGCATTTGGAAAAACTTGAACATTTTAAGATTTAAGTTCAAAGTTGTTTTTCTTGTAGCCTCTATCAGCACTATTAGCAAAAGCTACCACAAAACCTTTTTCACAAATACATACATGTAGAGAATTTGAGAAAATTTCAACATTCTCAGATTTACGTTCAAAGTCTATTTGCTTGTTACTATTATATTCGCTATAATCAAAAGCTACTACAAATACATGTAACCATACTTGTAAGCTTCACAGATTTGGACTAAATTACCATTTTCGCAAATACATACATGTTGAGCATTTGGGAAAATTTGAACACTCCTAGATTTACGACCAAAGTCTATTTGCTTGTTACCTGTATATTCGCTATAACCAAAAGCTACCACAAATACATGAAACAATTAACTTTACACATTTGGACTTAAATACCCTTTTCGTGTTAAAACCTATTTCACAAATACAAACTTATAGATCATTTGGGAAAACTTGAACATTCTTAGATTAACGTTAAAAGTCTATTTTCTTGTACCCTGTATCATCCCTTTTAGCAGAAGCTATGTCATAAATCATATATCATAAATCATATCAACATCGCAAATTTGGAATAAAATACCATATTCGTCTTAAAACCTTTTATACAAATACATGTTGTACATGTAGAGCATTTGGAAAAACTTGAACATTTTAAGAATTAAATTCAAAGTTGTTTTTCTTGTAGCCTCTATCAGCACTATTAGCAAAAGCTACCACAAAACCTTTTTCACAAATACATACATGTAGAGAATTTGAGAAAATTTCAGCATTCTCAGATTTACGCTAAAAGTCTATTTGCTTGTTACCTGTATATTCGCTATAATCAAAAGCTACTCCAAATACATGTAACCATACTTGTAAGCTTCACAGATTTGGACTAAATTACCATTTTCGCAAATACATACATGTTGAGCATTTGGAAAAATTTGAACTCTCTTAGATTTACGACCATGTTGTGCATTTGGAAAAATTTGAACACTCTTACATTTACGACCAAAGTCTATTTGCGCGTTACTTGTGTATTCGCTATAACCAAAAGCTACCACAAATACAGGAATCCATTAACTTTACAGATTTGGACTTAAATACCATTTTCGTGTTAAACCCTATTTCACAAATACAAACTTATAGATCATTTGGGAAAACTTGAACATTCTAAGATTAACTTTCAAAGTTGTTTTTCTTGTATCCTGTATCATCCCGTTTAGCAAAAGCTATGTGATAAATCATATATCATAAAGCATATCAACATCGCATATTTGGACTAAAATACCATATTCGTCTTAAAAACTTTTTCACAAATACATGTTGTACATGTAGAGCATTTGGAAAGACTTGAACATTCTAAGATTTACGTCCAAAGTTGTTTTTCTTGTAGCCTCTATCAGCACTATTAGCAAAAGCTACCACAAAACCTTTTTCACAAATACATACATGTAGAGAATTTGAGAAAATTTCAACATTCTCAGATTTACGTTCAAAGTCTATTTGCTTGTTACTATTATATTCGCTATAATCAAAAGCTACTACAAATACATGTAACCATACTTGTAAGCTTCACAGATTTGGACTAAATTACCATTTTCGCAAATACATACATGTTGAGCATTTGGGAAAATTTGAACACTCCTAGATTTACGACCAAAGTCTATTTGCTTGTTACCTGTATATTCGCTATAACCAAAAGCTACCACAAATACATGAAACAATTAACTTTACACATTTGGACTTAAATACCCTTTTCGTGTTAAAACCTATTTCACAAATACAAACTTATAGATCATTTGGGAAAACTTGAACATTCTTAGATTAACGTTAAAAGTCTATTTTCTTGTACCCTGTATCATCCCTTTTAGCAGAAGCTATGTCATAAATCATATATCATAAATCATATCAACATCGCAAATTTGGAATAAAATACCATATTCGTCTTAAAACCTTTTATACAAATACATGTTGTACATGTAGAGCATTTGGAAAAACTTGAACATTTTAAGAATTAAATTCAAAGTTGTTTTTCTTGTAGCCTCTATCAGCACTATTAGCAAAAGCTACCACAAAACCTTTTTCACAAATACATACATGTAGAGAATTTGAGAAAATTTCAGCATTCTCAGATTTACGCTAAAAGTCTATTTGCTTGTTACCTGTATATTCGCTATAATCAAAAGCTACTCCAAATACATGTAACCATACTTGTAAGCTTCACAGATTTGGACTAAATTACCATTTTCGCAAATACATACATGTTGAGCATTTGGAAAAATTTGAACTCTCTTAGATTTACGACCATGTTGTGCATTTGGAAAAATTTGAACACTCTTACATTTACGACCAAAGTCTATTTGCGCGTTACTTGTGTATTCGCTATAACCAAAAGCTACCACAAATACAGGAATCCATTAACTTTACAGATTTGGACTTAAATACCATTTTCGTGTTAAACCCTATTTCACAAATACAAACTTATAGATCATTTGGGAAAACTTGAACATTCTAAGATTAACTTTCAAAGTTGTTTTTCTTGTATCCTGTATCATCCCGTTTAGCAAAAGCTATGTGATAAATCATATATCATAAAGCATATCAACATCGCATATTTGGACTAAAATACCATATTCGTCTTAAAAACTTTTTCACAAATACATGTTGTACATGTAGAGCATTTGGAAAGACTTGAACATTCTAAGATTTACGTCCAAAGTTGTTTTTCTTGTAGCCTCTATCAGCACTATTAGCAAAAGCTACCACAAATACATAAATCCACTAATTTTACAGATTTGGACTAAAATACCATTTTCGTGTTAAAACCTTTTTCACAAATACATGTTAAACATGTAGAGCATTTGGAAAAACTTGAACATTTTAAGATTTACGTTCAAAGTTGTTTTTCTTGTAGCCTCTATCAGCACTATTAGCAAAAGCTACCACAAAACCTTTTTCACAAATACATACATGTAGAGAATTTGAGAAAATTTCAACATTCTCAGATTTACGTTCAAAGTCTATTTGCTTGTTACTATTATATTCGCTATAATCAAAAGCTACTACAAATACATGTAACCATACTTGTAAGCTTCACAGATTTGGACTAAATTACCATTTTCGCAAATACATACATGTTGAGCATTTGGGAAAATTTGAACACTCCTAGATTTACGACCAAAGTCTATTTGCTTGTTACCTGTATATTCGCTATAACCAAAAGCTACCACAAATACATGAAACAATTAACTTTACACATTTGGACTTAAATACCCTTTTCGTGTTAAAACCTATTTCACAAATACAAACTTATAGATCATTTGGGAAAACTTGAACATTCTTAGATTAACGTTAAAAGTCTATTTTCTTGTACCCTGTATCATCCCTTTTAGCAGAAGCTATGTCATAAATCATATATCATAAATCATATCAACATCGCAAATTTGGAATAAAATACCATATTCGTCTTAAAACCTTTTATACAAATACATGTTGTACATGTAGAGCATTTGGAAAAACTTGAACATTTTAAGAATTAAATTCAAAGTTGTTTTTCTTGTAGCCTCTATCAGCACTATTAGCAAAAGCTACCACAAAACCTTTTTCACAAATACATACATGTAGAGAATTTGAGAAAATTTCAGCATTCTCAGATTTACGCTAAAAGTCTATTTGCTTGTTACCTGTATATTCGCTATAATCAAAAGCTACTCCAAATACATGTAACCATACTTGTAAGCTTCACAGATTTGGACTAAATTACCATTTTCGCAAATACATACATGTTGAGCATTTGGAAAAATTTGAACTCTCTTAGATTTACGACCATGTTGTGCATTTGGAAAAATTTGAACACTCTTACATTTACGACCAAAGTCTATTTGCGCGTTACTTGTGTATTCGCTATAACCAAAAGCTACCACAAATACAGGAATCCATTAACTTTACAGATTTGGACTTAAATACCATTTTCGTGTTAAACCCTATTTCACAAATACAAACTTATAGATCATTTGGGAAAACTTGAACATTCTAAGATTAACTTTCAAAGTTGTTTTTCTTGTATCCTGTATCATCCCGTTTAGCAAAAGCTATGTGATAAATCATATATCATAAAGCATATCAACATCGCATATTTGGACTAAAATACCATATTCGTCTTAAAAACTTTTTCACAAATACATGTTGTACATGTAGAGCATTTGGAAAGACTTGAACATTCTAAGATTTACGTCCAAAGTTGTTTTTCTTGTAGCCTCTATCAGCACTATTAGCAAAAGCTACCACAAATACATAAATCCACTAATTTTACAGATTTGGACTAAAATACCATTTTCGTGTTAAAACCTTTTTCACAAATACATGTTAAACATGTAGAGCATTTGGAAAAACTTGAACATTTTAAGATTTACGTTCAAAGTTGTTTTTCTTGTAGCCTCTATCAGCACTATTAGCAAAAGCTACCACAAAACCTTTTTCACAAATACATACATGTAGAGAATTTGAGAAAATTTCAACATTCCTAGATTTACGTTCAAAGTCTATTTGCTTGTTACCTGTATATTCGCTATAATCTAAAGCTACTACAAATACATGTAACCCTACTTGTAAGCTTCACAGATTTGGACTAAAATACCATTTTCGCAAATACATACATGGTGAGCATTTGGGAAAATTTGAACACTCTTAGATGTACGACCAAAGTCTAGTTGCTTGTTACCTGTATATTTACTAAAACCAAAAGCTACTACAAATACATGAAACAATTAACTTTACACATTTGGACTTAAACACTCTTTTCGTGTTAAAACCTTTTTCACAAATACAAACTTATAGATCATTTGGGAAAACTTGAACATTCTTAGATTAATGTTAAAAGTCTTTTTTCTGGTACCCTGTATCATCCCTTTTAGCAAAAGCTATGTCATAAATCATATATCATAAATCATATCAACATCGCAGATTTGGACTAAAATACCATATTCGTCTTAAAAACTCTTTCACAAATAGATGTTGTACATGTAGAGCATTTGGAAAAACGTGAACATTTTAAGATTTACGTTCGAAGTTGCTTTTCTTGTAGCCTCTATCAGGACTATTAGCAAAAGCTATCACAAATATATAAATTCACTAATTTTACAGATTTGGACTAAAATACCATTTTCGTGTTAAAACCTTTTTCACAAATACATGTTAAACATGTAGAGCATTTGGAAAAACTTGAACATTTTAAGATTTACGTTCAAAGTTGTTTTTCTTGTAGCCTCTATCAGCACTATTAGCAAAAGCTACCACAAAACCTTTTTCACAAATACATACATGTAGAGAATTTGAGAAAATTTCAACATTCCTAGATTTACGTTCAAAGTCTATTTGCTTGTTACCTGTATATTCGCTATAATCTAAAGCTACTACAAATACATGTAACCATACTTGTAAGCTTCACAGATTTGGACTAAAATACCATTTTCGCAAATACATACATGGTGAGCATTTGGGAAAATTTGAACACTCTTAGATGTACGACCAAAGTCTAGTTGCTTGTTACCTGTATATTTACTAAAACCAAAAGCTACTACAAATACATGAAACAATTAACTTTACACATTTGGACTTAAACACTCTTTTCGTGTTAAAACCTTTTTCACAAATACAAACTTATAGATCATTTGGGAAAACTTGAACATTCTTAGATTAATGTTAAAAGTCTTTTTTCTGGTACCCTGTATCATCCCTTTTAGCAAAAGCTATGTCATAAATCATATATCATAAATCATATCAACATCGCAGATTTGGACTAAAATACCATATTCGTCTTAAAAACTCTTTCACAAATAGATGTTGTACATGTAGAGCATTTGGAAAAACGTGAACATTTTAAGATTTACGTTCGAAGTTGCTTTTCTTGTAGCCTCTATCAGGACTATTAGCAAAAGCTATCACAAATATATAAATTCACTAATTTTACAGATTTGGACTAAAATACCATTTTCGTGTTAAAACCTTTTTCACAAATACATGTTAAACATGTAGAGCATTTGGAAAAACTTGAACATTTTTAGACTTACGTTTAAAGTTGTTTTTCTTGTAGCCTCTATCAGCACTATTAGCAAAAGCTACCACAAAACCAATAATCCACTAATTTGACAGATTTGGACTAAAATACCATTTTCGTGTTAAAACCTTATTACAAATACATGTTAAACATGTAGAGCATTTGGAAAAACTTGAATATTTTAAGATTTACGTTCAAAGTTGTTTTTCTTGTAGCCTCTATCAGCACTATTAGCAAAAGCTACCACAAATCCACTAATTTTACAGATTTGGACTAAAATGCCATTTTCGTGTTTAAACCTTATTACAAATACATGTTAAACATGTAGAGCATTTGAAAAAACTTGAACATTTTAAGATTTACGTTCAAAGTGGTTTTTCTTGTAGCCTCTATCAGCACAATTAGCAAACGCTACCACAATCCCTTTTTCACAAATACATACATGTAGAGCATTTGAGAAAATTTTAACATTATAAGATTTACGTTCAAAGTCTATTTGCTTGTTACCTGTATATTCGCTATAATCAAAAGCTACTACAAATACATGTAACCATACTTGTAAGCTACACAGATTTGGACTAAAATACCATTTTCGCAAATCAATACATGTTGAGCATTTGGCAAAATTTGAACACACCTAGATTTACAACCAAAGTCTATTTGCTTGTTACCTGTATATTCGCTATAACCAAAAGCTACCACAAATACATGAAACCATTAACTTTACAGATTTGGACTTAAATACCATTTTCGTGTTAAAACCTACTTCACAAATACAAACTTATAGATCATTTGGGAAAACTTGAACATTCTTAGGTTAACGTTAGAAGTCTATTTTCTTGTACCCTGTATCATCCCTTTTAGCAAAAGCTATGTCATAAATCATGTATCATAAATCATATCAACATCGCAGATTTGGACTTAAATACCATATTCGTGTTAAAACCTTTTTCACAAATACATGTTGTACATGTAGAGCATTTGGAAAAACTTGAACGTTTTAAGATTTAAGTTCAAAGTTGAATTTCTTGTAGCCTCTATCAGCACTATTAGCAAAAGCTACCACAAAACCTTTTTCACAAATACATACATGTAGAGAATTTGAGAAAATTTCAACATTCTCAGATTTACGCTCAAAGTCTATTTGCCTGTTACCTGTATATTCGCTATAATCAAAAGCTACTACAAATACATGTAACCATTAACTTTACAGATTTGGACTTAAATACCATTTTCGTGTTAAAACCTACTTCACAAATACAAGCTTATAGATCATTTGGGAAAACCTGAACATTCTTCGATTAACGGTAAAATTCTATTTTCTTGTACATTGTATCATCACTTTTAGCAAAAGCTATGTCATAAATAATATATCATAAATCATATCAACATCGCAGATTTGGACTTAAATACCATATTCGTGTTAAAACCTTTTTCACAAATACATGTTGTACATGTAGAGCATTTGGAAAAACTTGAACATTTTAAGATTTAAGTTCAAAGTTGTTTTTCTTGTAGCCTCTATCAGCACTATTGGCAAAAGCTACCACAAAACCTTTTTCACAAATACATACATGTAGAGAATTTGAGAAAATTTCAACATTCTCAGATTTACGTTCAAAGTCTATTTGCTTGTTACTATTATATTCGCTATAATCAAAAGCTACTACAAATACATGTAACCATACTTGTAAGCTTCACAGATTTGGACTAAATTACCATTTTCGCAAATACATACATGTTGAGCATTTGGGAAAATTTGAACACTCCTAGATTTACGACCAAAGTATATTTGCTTGTTACCTGTATATTCGCTATAACCAAAAGCTACCACAAATACAGGAAACAATTAACTTTACACATTTGGACTTAAATACCCTTTTCGTGTTAAAACCTATTTTACAAATACAAACTTATAGATCATTTGGGAAAACTTGAACATTCTTAGATTAACGTTAAAAGTATATTTTCTTGTACCCTGTATCATCCCTTTTAGCAGAAGCTATGTCATAAATCATATATCATAAATCATATCAACATCGCAAATTTGGAATAAAATACCATATTCGTCTTAAAACCTTTTATACAAATACATGTTGTACATGTAGAGCATTTGGAAAAACTTGAACATTTTAAGAATTAAATTCAAAGTTGTTTTTCTTGTAGCCTCTATCAGCACTATTAGCAAAAGCTACCACAAAACCTTTTTCACAAATACATACATGTAGAGAATTTGAGAAAATTTCAGCATTCTCAGATTTACGCTCAAAGTCTATTTGCTTGTTACCTGTATATTCCCTATAATCAAAAGCTACTCCAAATACATGTAACCATACTTGTAAGCTTCACAGATTTGGACTAAATTACCATTTTCGCAAATACATACATGTTGAGCATTTGGAAAAATTTGAACTCTCTTAGATTTACGACCATGTTGAGCATTTGGAAAAATTTGAACACTCTTAGATTTACGACCAAAGTCTATTTGCGCGTTACTTGTGTATTCGCTATAACCAAAAGCTACCACAAATACAGGAATCCATTAACTTTACAGATTTGGACTTAAATACTATTTTCGTGTTAAACCCTATTTCACAAATACAAACTTATAGATCATTTGGGAAAACTTGAACATTCTTAGATTAACTTTCAAAGTTGTTTTTCTTGTATCCTGTATCATCCCGTTTAGCAAAAGCTATGTGATAAATCATATATCATAAAGCATATCAACATCGCATATTTGGACTAAAATACCATATTCGTCTTAAAAACTTTTTCACAAATACATGTTGTACATGTAGAGCATTTGGAAAGACTTGAACATTCTAAGATTTACGTCCAAAGTTGTTTTTCTTGTAGCCTCTATCAGCACTATTAGCAAAAGCTACCACAAATACATAAAGCCACTAATTTTACAGATTTGGACTAAAATACCATTTTCGTGTTAAAACCTTTTTCACAAATACATGTTAAACATGTAGAGCATTTGGAAAAACTTGAACATTTTAAGATTTACGTTCAAAGTTGTTTTTCTTGTAGCCTCTATCAGCACTATTAGCAAAAGCTACCACAAAACCATTAATCCACTAATTTTACAGATTTGGACTAAAATACCATTTTCGTGTTAAAACCTTATTACAAATACATGTTGAACATGTAGAGCATTTGGAAAAAGTTGAACATTTTAAGATTTAGGTTCAAAGTAGTTTTTCTTGTAGCCTCTATCAGCACTGTTAGCAAAAGCTAACACAAATTTTACAGATCCATAAATCCACTAATTTTACAGATTTGGACTAAAATACCATTTTCGTGTTAAAACCTTTTTCACAAATACATGTTAAACATGTAGAGCATTTGGAAAAACTTGAACATTTTAAGATTTACGTTGGTCGGCAAAAATCCCCCACTGAACCCTCCCCGAGGGTGCCGACTGGTAATAGATACCACAGATTCACGACACAAGCGGGGACGAGCTGGTAACAGTCCGCCCCTGCCGTAGACGTGAGGAATCTAGCTAAGGTCAGACTTCTTATCTGTGTGTTAGATGTTGCTCAATAGCACAGCATACAGATAAGGAGCCTTACCATGGTCGGGGGTAAAGGGCTGGATCAAGGTTTAATGCGACCCGTGCCGAGGATCAACCTGGCTGGGGGCCCCTAAATAGCCCAGTCTCGAACGGAGCTTACGGATACTTGGCGCCCTCCGTAATAAGATAGCCTTACTTGCGCAACGGGGGCTATGCGCAAGTGGACATACTTTCCCCCACACTCGTGGGACCAACAATGAACCAAAACGCAAATAAACAAAAACAACAAATAACGAAAACAAAAAATCGGAGAGAGCCCGGATCTCCAGGAAAAAAGCCGGAGGGAGCGAGTTGCTCCCATAAAAGAGCAGAATTTGGAGCGAGCTCAACAAACACGAAGAGGACAGGAGCGAAGCTTGGTCCTGATGACAAGGCAAGCACTAGTAAAGGGGCAGAAGCTAAAGCTGGCCCACAGAAAGTGGGAGCGCCGGAGGCAGCCAGACCCAAACCATGCGGCCAAAACACGGCTGAGAAGCAGGGGGAGGGAGGAGATGCCAAAGGGGCTGCTGCTGGAAGTGCATCTGCCAGGGAGTGGCCTGCATTTAGCATGCAGGACCCGACAATGGCAAAGTATGCGGAGAGACGACGCGCCGCATACTACCAAGGTTGGTAGAGCTAAAGCCGCCAACGAAAGAGGAGCTAACGAAGGAGCTCCAAGCATCGATTGACTGCGCGAGAGCAGTCATACCCAACTTCAAGTTGGAGCCGCCGGTAAAGGCAGCCAAGCGACAGAGGTCAACTGAAGAGGCAAAGCCGTCAGCAAAGAGACCGAAGACCAAGGGTGTAACGCCCGCAAAATCATTTGCGGAAGTGGCCCGGAACCGAATTGTCATTGGCGTTCTGGATGAGGGAGATCCCGAAGGAAGAATCCCCAGAGCCCAATGGAAATGGGTGCAGGCTGCGCTGACAAATGGGGCGCTGAAAGTGCTATTAAGCAATCCGGGTCCGCCACCGTCATGCGCAGATGCCGGCTGGTACCAGGGCCAGATCAAAATGATTGCTTGCGATGACGAGAGATCGGTCGCTCTATACAAAGCTGCTATAGCCAAGGTGGGAGAGGTATACCCCGGGGCAAAATTGGTAGCAGTAGACAAGAAGGACATACCATCCAGACCAAGGGCAAGGGTATGGATTCCGGCTACACCATCACAGCCGGACCAAATTATGCAGCTCATAAGAGCCTGCAACCCGAGCCTACCCACGGAAGGGTGGAAGTATGTCAAGACATTTGATGACAGCGTAGCAGAATCTGGCGTGGAGACCAAAAGGGCCACGATGCAGATTCTGCTGTTATTAACGAAAGAATCCATCGAACCGCTGGCGAAAAGTGGCGGGGAGATAAATTACGGGTTCACGAAAGTAAGGATAACGCCTAACAAGTCGGACGCCGATGCTGCAGACCATCTGGCATCGGGGAAAGAGTTATGCGAAGTAGAGGAAGATCCGATGGAGTCCTCGAGCGACGCGGAAAGTATGGAGCAAGGTGAGTGTTCTTCTTCCGGGTCTGAGCTTGCGGCCAGACTCTCAAGCTTGTATACTGAGAAAGAGCTTTTAAGCGACTCTCAGGAAGACGCAGATATAACAATAGTTAATGCGTCTTCTACAAATTAATCTCCATCATAGCAAACTCGCTTCAGCAGCCCTAATTAACCGCGTGGCAATGGAACAGCCTGAATTTGTCCTCATTCAGGAGCCATGGGTTAATGGAGGGCGTATTTGTGGACTGAGGACGCCGAACTATAAGTTGCTGATGGCTAACTGTGAAGGTAAAATCAGAGCCTGCATAATGGCAAAGAAAAACCTTAATGTTTTTATATTACATAATTACAGCAACAACGGCACAGCAGCAGTAAGCTGGGAAACGGGCTCAAGCAGTTACCGGCTAGTGTCGTGCTATATGCCGTATGAGCAGGAGCTGGTGCCACCTCTGATGGTAAAAGAGGTGGTACGGGATAGCGAGGCATCCAAGTGCATGACGATACTTGGATGCGACTCAAATGCGCATCACACAATCTGGGGCAGCACAGATGTAAACGACAGAGGTGAGTGTCTCTTTAATTACCTACTAGGTACTAAATTACTGGTGTGTAATAAGGGAAGCACTCCAACATTTATTACAAGAAACCGACAAGAAGTGCTGGATATCACACTTGTGTCAGAAGAACTAATTGACAGGGTAACCCAATGGAGGGTTCTCGAAGAACATTCCTTTTCGGATCACCGATATATCGAATGTACAATAGAGGAAAGGGCCGATAGAGGCATTAACTTTAGGAATCATAGGAGAACGAACTGGCAGGTGCACATGCAAGAGCTAGTAAAAAACTTATCCCTATGATTCTACCGTTTCAGCCCAATAGCAAGGAGGATCTAGATATCCTCTGTAATCGACTTACGGAATCGTGCCGGCAAGCACTAGAAGTGGGTTGTCCAATAACACGGAGCAGGGGTATAATAAGGCCCCCCTGGTAGTCTCTAGAACTTAAAAAGCTACAAAAAGAATGCAGAAAGCAGTTCAATTTAGCTAAGCAATCCCAAGGCGAGTCAGACTGGGATTATTATTACAACCTCCTTAGGTCATACAAAAAGGAAGTTAGGAGAGCAAAAAGAAATTCATGGAAATCGTTTTGCAACGACATCGAGAACACGGCGGAAGCGTCTCGACTTAGGAAAATAATGGCACAATCGGTGCATAGTATCGGATATCTTCAGAAGCCAGACCGAAGTTGGACGGTATCCAGTGAAGAGTTCTTGGGGCTACTAATGGATACCCACTTCCCAGGCAGCTCTGCCATACTGCAGAAAATACTCAAGACAGTGGAGCAGAAATGAGCCCCACTCTCATAAACAGAGTGTCAGAAAGCAACGTACGCTGGGCAATAAACAGCTTTAAGCCCTTCAAGTCGCCGGGATCAGACGGTATATTCCCGGCTCAATTGCAGCAGTCGCAGAATTACATAATGAATTGGCTAATTGCCATTCTTAAGGGGGCGCTGCAATTAAACTACATCCCTTCGCTTTGGAGGGAGGTCAAGGTAATATACATACCAAAGGCAGGCAAAAGCTCGCATACAAGTCCAAAAGACTTCAGGCCAATTAGCCTCTCCTCTTTCCTTTTAAAAATCCTGGAAAGACTAATAGAATTACATATAAGAAATAAACTGAAACCAGAAAAGTTGGCTGGTTCGCAGCATGCGTATTCTAAAGGAAAATCCACAGAAACAGCACTAAGCACTGTGGTGGCGGAGATTGAAAAATCTTTGGAAGTCAAAGAATACACTCTATTTGCCTTCTTAGACATAGAAGGAGCCTTCAATAATATCCAGCCTAGGGCCATACTGAGTGCGCTTAAGGATCTGGACATCTCTGAACCTCTCAGGAAATTAATTGAACAGATGCTCACGAGCAGGTCAATAATTTCAACGATCTGTCCAAAGAGGTACACCTCAAGGAGGCGTGTTATCCCCACTTCTCTGGGTCCTGACAATGAATAAGTTGCTGATGGATCTAGAAAAGAAGGGGGTACATGTTGTGGCCTACGCTGACGATGTGGCAGTATCGGTCAGAGGCAAATTTCCGAATACTCTCGCAGACCTTATGCAAACGATATTGGACGATATAAATCGCTGGGCAGTATCGTGCGGATTAAATTTAAATGCTGGTAAGACAGAGCTCGTATTGTTCACCAGAAAACATAATGCTCCAGAAGTTACGGCGCCAATAATAAATGGTTGCAGACTAACAATTGGAGATAAGGCAAGCTACCTGGGACTAATCTTAGACAGGAAGCTTTCTTGGAAACAAAACTTGGATGCTAGGGTGAAGAAGGCAGCCACAGCACTCTACACCTGTAAAAGGATGGTGGGCCCTAAATGGGGACTTACACCTCGGGTAACTTATTGGCTCTATACAGCAGTTGTCAGACCAATCATGACATACGGTATATTGGTATGGTGGCCAATAATGGAAAAGAAATACGAGGTAAAGCGTATGGAAAGCATACAGAGAGCAGCCAGTATATGCATTAGTGGAGCTCTTAGAACAACGCCAAGCCAGGCTCTTAACGTCATTCTACATTTACTGCCAACAGACCTGTTCTGTAAACAAGTGGCGGCAAAGTCAGCTCTTAGACTGAGGGAATCCTCCCAACTAGTCGCATGCAACAAGGGGCATTCAAGGATACACAGTATATTTCCGTTCCTACCCAAAACCACGGATTTCCACAATCCAACAGAACGGATACTAAATTCGGTCCACAATATTGCCTTCCCCACAAGAGATGAGTGGAAAAGGGGCGAGGTGGGCAGGAATACAGGAATTAGCATCTACACGGATGGATCCAAACTGGATCATCGAGTGGGAGGTGGTGTCTTTTGCGCAACATTAAACACCAATATCGCCTTCCGTTTGCCAGATCACTGCAGTGTCTTCCAGGCGGAGATCACAGCAATTAAAGAAAGCCTAGTGGTATTGACAAAGAGTGTGCTCACAACAAGGAGCATATATATATACACGGATAGCCAAACGGCCTTGAAATCACTCAAGTCTCCAATGGTCTCATCCAAGCTAGTGAAAGATTGTCTTGATCTATTAGAGGATCTGACATCCTACTTCACAATAAACCTGCAATGGGTTCCAGGACATAGCGATATTCCTGGTAACTGCGAAGCAGATGAACTAGCCAGAATAGGACCCTTTGGCAAATAACCCCTGAAAAAGAGGGTATCTTTATGCCTTTGGCAACTTGCAAACACTTCATCAGCGAACATGCTATAAATATAGCTGAGTCTCGGTGGAGACAATCAATAACCTGCACAACCAGCAGACTAACGTGGCAGGAATGGAGCCTGAGTCGCACAAACCGACTACTAAAATTTAAAAGGAATGATATAAGAACTCTGATAGGAGTACTAACAGGTCACTGCCTAATTGGAAGACATGCAAGTAGGCTAGGTGTACCATACAACGACTATTGTAGAAGCTGTCAAGAAGTAGAGGAAGAGGAGACTGTAAAGCATCTTCTATGCGAATGTAAAGCTCTATATAGGAAAAGAAACGCAACTATCGGTCGTGGATTCTTTGACGACGTATCAGAAGTTGCTAATATAAAATTATTTGTACTGATGAACTTCATCAGGAGCACAGGTTGGTTCAGAGAGGAGACGATAGAATGAGGGAACATTAGTCCCGGTGGTATCACAATGGGCCTCCTATAAGCCTAGGTGCGTCATTGGACAGCCACTCAACCTACCTACCTAAGATTTACGTTCAAAGTAGTTTTACTTGTAGCCTCTATCAGCACTATTAGCAAAAGCTACCACAAATACATAAATCCACTAATTTTACAGATTTGGACTAAAATACCATTTTCGTGTTTAAACCTTATTACAAATACATGTTAAACATGTAGAGCATTTGGAAAAACTTGAACATTTTAAGATTTACGTTCAAAGTAGTTTTTCTTGTAGCCTCTATCAGCGCAATTAGCAAAAGCTACCACAATCCCTTTTCCACAAATACATACATGTAGAGCATTTGAGAAAATTTCAACATTATTAGATTTACGTTCAAAGTCTATTTGCTTGTTACCTGTTTATTCGCTATAATCAAAAGCACCTACAAATACATGTAACCATACTTGTAAGCTTCACAGATTTGGAC
Organism: Bactrocera oleae; assembly: GCF_042242935.1. Classification (NCBI taxonomy): domain Eukaryota; kingdom Metazoa; phylum Arthropoda; class Insecta; order Diptera; family Tephritidae; genus Bactrocera; species Bactrocera oleae. Next base: position 28,078,474 of record NC_091536.1, read on the forward strand.
TAAAATACCATTTTCGCAAATACATACATGTTGAGCATTTGGCAAAATTTGAACACACCTAGATTTACGACCAAAGTCTATTTGCTTGTTACCTGTATATTCGCTATAACCAAAAGCTACCACAAATACATGAAACCATTAACTTTACAGATTTGGACTTTAATACCATTTTCCTGTTAAAACCTACTTTACAAATACAAACTTATAGATCATTTGGGAAAACTTGAACATTCTTAGATTAACGTTAAAAGTCTATTTTCTTGTACCCTGTATCATCCCTTTTAGCAAAAGCTATTTCATAAATCATATATCATAAATCATATCAACATCGCAGATTTGGATGCAATATGGGCATGTGGAGATAAAGTGGTACAAGACAAACCACTAACGCAAAATGCGTACTTCACACGAGATAAAATATGTGGGATTTATTTTTACAGCTGCTACATACCGCCAAGAATATCGCATACTGACTACGATAAAATACAGGACGAAGTTGTGAAAGAAGCAATGACCACCACACCTAACATAATTGCAGGGGACTTTAATGTCTGGGCTCTAGAATGGGGAAGCATAGCCACCAACCAACGAGGCAGTACATTGCTCAAAGCCTTCGGCCTGCTAGACGTTGTACTGTTGAACACAGGGACACAAAATACTTTTGAGAAGAATGGACGTGGCTCCATTATTGATATATCTTCTGCCAGCAGATAGTTATTTCGATCAACAGACTGGCGGGTGTCTGACACATATACCCAGAGTGATCATCTGGCAATAATGATAAATATCAACAAGGGCATGGAACGGCCAAGAAGAAACCTCTGCCAACAAAAAGTGCAGGCCAAAGGATAAAGGATCGAAACACTGGACGAGGCTGTTTTCCAATTTATTCTTGACGAAAACCTCAGTGAAACTAATGACGTGGACTAGCAGGCCAAACTTTTGGTTCATCATGTTACTAAAGCTTGCGATGCCGCCATGATCAAAAAGAAACATACTGCTCGGAGAAAGCCGAAGAGTAAAGGAAGAGGAGAATATAATGTACTCCGTGACATTTTCAAGAAAAAACGAAGCAAGCTCAAAAAGGCGATAAAACAGAGCAAAAATGCCTGCTTCAAAGCTCTATGTGACAAAGTAGACGAGAACCTCTGGGGCGAAGCATATAAAATCGTAATGTTAAGGTTTGGAGGGAGCAAAGGACAAGCACCTACCTGTCCCTCATTACTCCAAAAGGTAATTGAAACGCTGTTTCCTAAACAAAACCAAGAATGTGGAGTTCTACGCCTTGAAGAGCTAGAAGCCACAGATGCGCCAGAGGTCAATGATATGGAATACCGAACAGGGCTCTGAAACTCGCAGTAAAAATTAACACAAATACATTCACGGCGTTATACTCGTATACACGATGCTTGCGAGAAGGCGTCTTTCTAAAGATATGGAAAATGCAACAGCTCGTACTACTGCAGAAGACGAACAAACCGGCAGGGAACCGAGCTCTTATCAACGACTCTGCATGATCGATACAACGGGAAAAATTCTGGAGCGACTAGTCTGCGCCCGCTGAGAAGATCACCTGGAAAGGGAAACTTGCAGCCTATCCGACAACCAATATGGTTTCCGCAGATAACGCTTAACCGTCGATGCAATCAAGAAGTTTACAGAGATAGCAGAAAAAGCTATTGAAGGAGATAGGTGGATATATGGCAAAAAGCAATACTGCGCTGTCATTACTTTCGATGTAAACAACGCTTTTAATTCGGCAAGCTGGCCCCATATACTGCAAGCACTAGAAAACAAGAGAGCATCATCTTATTTGTTGAAAACCATAAAGAGCTATTTATCTGACAGGCTGCTGCTCTATGAAACAGAGGAAGGACCAAAAAAATATAAAGTCACGGTTGGGGTGCCACAAGGCTCCGTATTAGATCTGATCCTGTGGAACGTACTGTATGATGTTATACTGCGTCTCCCTAAAGAAGTAAAGATAATCAGGTAGTGACAATAGTAGCTAAAGAACTACACCAAATCCAAAATATATTTAGTGATACAGTACAACAGATAAAGTAGTGGCTAGCAAGCGCAAAACTTCAACTTGCGGAATAAAAAACTGAGGCAGTGCATATTACAAGCAAAAAAAAACTGGAGAATATTTTTCTTAGTATGGATAGGCATAACATCTCGACACAAACTTCTTTGAAGTATCTGGGGGTAATGATAGACGCGAGACTAAGTTATAAAGTCCATATCGAGAAAGTCTGCGAAAAAGCCGCCCGTTTGAATGCGGCCTTAAACAGAATAATGGTCAACATTGGAGGACCAAAACAGAGCAGCAGAGCGCTCCTGGCTAAGGTTAGCCAGGCAATCATAATGTATGCCGTACCTGTATGGGGACCAGCGTTAATACAAAAAACATACGCCAGAATGGCAGAAACGGTATGCCGGCTAAGTGGCATCAGAACCGTCAGTGCATTTCGTACGGTGTCACATGAAGCTGTTAGCATTATATCAAGAATAATGCCACCAGATAAAATGGCTCGTGAACTGAAGCGAATTTACGATAAAAGTAAGAGTTTGGGCAGGAAGTTAACATTGGCAGAACGCAAAGAGGAAAGACAAGACATCTTCAAGTATCTTCTAAACCATTCGAGCTATATGACCCAAATTTGCACAGAGTACATATTTTTGACCTTTCTCTCGACAGTGTGGAATTGGATGAACTCGGAAGAAGACCCCATATAACGGTACCCCATAGAACTCCCCATATAACGGTTTTGTTAAAAGCTACTTAAGGTGCTTTAAATCAATACCTAAATGCGTCAGATACATTAAATTTTACATCCGGGATGGTACAGGAAGGTTTGATAGGAGCCGATGTCAAGATTAAACAGTGGACGTGGTACCGCCCACATTTAGGTAATCACATATCTCCGGAACTTCTAGACCAATTTCAACCGGGAAAACCCTTTGCATGAATAGTTCCTCTAAATCTTATGACTAAATCGAGAAAAAGCTGTTCAGGCCCAGTTACCGAATATGTGGACCCCAGTGACTTTAGAGAGAATCCTGGCAATAGTAGTCCTGTATGTCAAAAATGGGTTGAGTCGGATCAATATATTCCTAATGTAAAAGTTTGCGAACTTCCGGGTGACTTTATACCGCATATATCGGCCAGTATGTGAGTCATGTTAGCGAAAACTAGAGAGCGTATTTTTCTAATAACACTTTATCTTTGTACCTAACATATATGAAATCGGTTAAAACTTACCCTACCCCATTTAACTAATCACAGAATTTTCATACATCCGGCTGATTTTATTCTAACAAACCTTATGACGTACATGTCGTTCAAGGTGTGAGTTGAATACAAGGAGCGTTCCAAAGTAACAGTTAAAAAGTAACAAAGTAAACTCTAGTAGCGCCATCTATATGTCGACTAGTGCGTTAGAATCTGCTATCCTTTATCGACTTCCAGTAAAAATTTCATGACATTTCATCTATTAGGAGTGAAGTTAAGCGTTTTAAGTATCAGTATGTTTTTGTAAGCGAAAATAAGCTTCTAACAAAGGGCCAACATTAAATTTTGTTTTCAAATTGGTAAAACTTTTACCGAAACGATTCAATTGATTCCAGTGTATGGATCAAAACGGATATAACTGAAAAGCACAAACAACTGATAAGAAGGAAATTTTATACCAATCCAGGAATGGTTACGTTGATGGAACACATGTTGCGATTATTGCTCCCAGTGAAAACAAGCACTTACATATATCTAAATCGAAAAGCATTTTACAGCAAAAATCCAATCATTGTAAGTAATAACTAAACAAATAAATTATTATTTATTATTATTTCGTTTAGTTTAAAAGCTTTTACTCTCACTAAGAAATAGAACTACAAGCTCCACATATTTTTCCCAAGTTCGTACATCTGTCGTGAGAGCACAAGCAAATTTACAAGTCATTCGCTCAATTAATTAATTTTATATGGAAAAAATTAAATATCGCGCAGTGATTACATTATTTATTTTGAAAGGTTTAAAAGCAAAGGAAATTTACAAACAAGTGTATAAGGAGTCCTCACCTTCAAAACGTACCGTAAATTTTGGGCTGGTAAATTTAAACGTGGTCGTATTAGGTTTGAAGACGATCCACGCGAAAGACGACCAAAAACCGCTACCCCAACAAAAATCATTGAACAAGTTCCAAATATTGTTAGTGAAAATCCAAGTTTGACAAAACGTGAAATTGATAATGCCAACAATTCAACAAAAACTGAATCAAAATCAAATTTCTAAGCATGATTTGGAGCGTTTTAAGCAGAATAAAACCGATATCTTGCGTCGTTTTATAACAATGGATGAGACCAGGATCTACCACAATGATTCTTAATTTAAAGAAGAACGTTTGCAGTGGACTGAAGTTGGTTGTTCAGCTCCAAAGTAGGTGTCACAATGATCAGCACAGAAGGTTATGTCATCAATTTTTTGGGATGCAAAACGAATTTTGCTGATTGATTATCTGAAGAAAGGTAAAACAATTAACTGTGAATATTATTGCAGCCTTTTGGATTAGCTGGATGAAAAAAGACCTGGTTTGCAGCACAAAAAAATCATTTTTAATCAAGACAATAAACATGCTCACAAAGGTGTTTTAACAATGACAAAATTCAACGAATTAAAATATAGTACTAATTGCTTGAGCATTCATCATATTCACCAGATTTGGCTCTCAGCGACTACTACCTCTTCAGAAACCTGAAAAAATTTCATCGTGGAAAGCATTTTTCGACGAATGAAGAAGCTATTAGAGCTGTAGATGGGTATTTTGGTGAACTTCCGGAAAGTCATTATAGGGTTGGATAAACTATTTTTACCAGTATTTTTTAATTTCAAGCTCAGAAACTTTTCAACCAATCTGTAAATGTAATTAGACGTGCCATCATGACATGGTAATAAGGTGAGTTGATGCAATATATTATATGACGGATCTACCCACGACTCATTTGTTTGGAATAATAGCTCGTTGAAAATATATCTGGAACGGACATACCAAAGAGAAGATCACAATTCGGTTCATTTAGGTACCTTAAATTGCAATTAAACCTTAGTTGAGAGGACAACTGGAGTGCTAAAATGCTGTTTTTGTTGTGTATTAAGTGAACGCAAACTTCGATATCCTCCTAGTAAAGCAACAGTGATTATTAATGTATGCTGTGATATACACAAATTTTTAAGCCGTATAATCAGAGAATGTAAATGAATGAGAAGGTGTAGGTACATTTTTAAAACTTCAACCGCGGCATTAACTTCACAAGCAGGGAATTCAACTAACATTTCTCGCATTATTAACAGCAAAGAGTCTGTACAAATACAGCTCTTTTAACAGTCTCAACCGGGAAATGTTGAAGAGATATTTATGCCCAACCAGTGAATTTGATATGCCATTTGAAATTAATTTATCACTCAATTTCGAGGTTCCCTACTTTTTAAAGAAAAAACGCAGACAATTCAAATTAAATGGGGAATGTTTATTATCATACGAAAGAACATTCTTTGACAGGTGTGTATCCCACGATAAATCATGCCTCAAATCGTGAAATTATCTGCTCACCGAAGTATACTCTCAATAAATTCTTTGATTGATGCGATGTGAGGGAAGTGGCGCCGTCGTGGTGACCAAATATCGTCGATATCACAAACTTCAATTTCAGGCATCGGTGGTCGGTTATCATGGTGCGATAATGGTCATCGGTTGACGGTTACGTTCTCACCGGCATCATTTTTGAAGAAATATGGACCGATGATTCCACCGGCCCACAAACTGTACCAAACCGTTGTTTTTTCTGGATAAAATGGCAGCTTTTGAATCTCTTCAGACTGCTCTTGGTCCCAAATGCGCCAATTTGGTTGTTAACATATTTGGTTGAGCCAGAAATGGGCCTCATCGCTGAACAAAATATGGCTCGATAAAATGTACCAAGTCGTTCCATACGTCAGTCCAAGTTGTTGTGAGCGGTGACGAATCGACTCTTCATGGTCTTCGCCTACACTCTTAGCTACGGCCGCTTCACTCCGTGCTGGACCAGAGAACTTAGAACAACGAGAAGGTGCAAATTGAATTTTGTATGATGCTCGATTGGTTGGCTGAAAAATTAAGATCAAGGAGTTCACCATTTTCTGTAGCATTTGCTGTTATTTAACAGAAATGAGAATTTCTAACAACCTTCTCTGACAAATTACGTATCTCCCAACATAAAGAGAAAAATGAAATGAAATGAATGAGTAAACAAAAAATACAAATGCCACTTCACATATGCATGATTATTTTTTGCCATATAAACGATTTTTATGATGAAAAATTGATAAAATATGATTTTTTTGCACAAATGCTACATTGATAAAATGTGAAAGATTATGCAAGAAATGATATTTTACTATTTTCATAATTTTCTAATTTCAGTTGTTACAAAATTCATAATTTATGTATGTACATATGTACATCAATATGTTATATTATATAATATACTTGTAATAATATATTATCAATTATCAATGAAAACATGTAAGCGCACTGCTCTATATGTAAGTATGTATGTACAAATATGCGTACGACCGCGCAAAATAAGTAATGCATACACAAATCTACATACATTTAAGCGTACAAATGTAAGTACGTCAGCCAATAGGCAGAATACAAACATTGTTGTACAAAAACAACAACTGTCTCAAATAGCATGAGCACCAAAAATCAATATGGTAGCCAAATCCTAAATTTGTAGTAAATCACACACCAACAACATTTTCATTCATGAACGCTGGCGCACAAGCAATAAGCTAAGTCGTTTCATTCATAAAAGCAAACGCCTTACACATCTCCCCGAGCATGCGTTTGCCTACAAGCGTCTTTTCGCGACGATGGCAAAAGCTAAAAATCATAAATTGAACAAATTTCTGATATTCCCTCTAGAAGGGAAAAGTGACAACCCCTCAAATATGAGTATTAAAATATTTTAGAATAAAAGTGACAACATAGTAAATTTGTCGATTTACAATTCAAGAAACTTTTTAAAGAAAATATTCAATATTCCTCTGATTTATGTATACAGTAAACCCCGGTTAAGTATCACTCCTCCAATCCCTCTTATCTGCCGGTGTCTTGCTGCATCTCACTTTTTTTTTCTTAATTTTTTAAAGAAAACGGTAATTTTTTTTTAAATACATAGAAATAATTTTTTTTGGTACCACTCGCTTAAGTACCACAATCGCTTATGTACTACAAAGCACAAAAAATCTGCATCTTTGGTTTTGGCACTTAACCGGGATTGACTGTATTTGTCAAAGAATTTATGTAAGTACGTTCGATTTTTTTGTACACACATTGACTTTGCACTTGCCCATATGCGATGTATGTTTGCAAGAGTGTGTATGGCACATCTCGGATTTTCTACCAACAACACAATGTTGTGACGCTTTGTCGTCGCGTCAGTTCTTCGACAGATTGACTCTTTGACATAAAAGCAAAAAATGTGTCAACGGAGATTTCACATGAAGTAATGAGTGTACATATCTACATAAAAATACATACAAATGTGTAAACGACATAATATATGTATGTATGTCCTGTTGCACATTTGCTTCTACGCCAGTCAAATTTCTATAGGAAAATCAACTGAAATTAGTATTGAATACATGTTTATATAAACACAATTCTGTACTTTTATGACTCCATAATGGTGTCAAGTACAATTAATTAATTATTTTAAGAAATATATCAAAATACTTTATTAGTAATAATTTAAAAGTAAAAAATATATCAAAATACTTTATTAGTAATAATTTAAAAGTATTTTGATATATTTCTCATAATAAAGTAAAAATGAATTAACATAAAATAATTTAAAAAATAATAAATAATAGTTCAATAAAAGGGAATATATTTCAAATGGCATATCAATATGCCCAGTTTTGCTCACATATTATATTCTCTTCAATATTCGTCGGTTGGTTATGTTAAGAGAGCGTATGTGTACAGATTCACCGCTGTTATAAAAGCGAAAAATGTTATTTGTTTCTCGTGCATCTGTGGTGAACTCCTTGATAAATTCCTACAAATTGTTCGCTGTCGAACCTGCACCTTCTCATTGTTTTAAGTTCTCTGGCTGGACGTGGTCTATTCGGTTGAATTTTATCCAATAATGAATGCTGGGTCTCACAATGGGTGATGGTGTACTTGGATCATCCGTTATATTCCCTTTTATTGAACTTTTATTAATTATTTTTTAAATTATTTTATATTAATTAATTCTTACTTTATTATAAGTTAGTAGAAATACTTTTAAAATATTTTGATTTATTACCAAAAATAATTTACAGAATTCCCTTTTGCCATCGGCATTTTAGGGAATTGTTTGGATGGCAATGTACGAATCTAAAGAATTGAGTTATTCGTTGGCATTTTCATATCATGTCTAAAACAAACTCTCTACAAACAGCAAATGTATGTACATAGATAAATACACTCATTGTTTCATGTGAAATCTCCGTTGACGCGGTCAACCAATGACCGAAGCTGGCGTTTTTTGCTTTTATGTCAAAGAGTCAATCTGTCAATGGACTGGGGCAACGAAGAAGCGTCACAACATTGTGTTATTAGAAGATCCGAAATGTGTCGAAAAAATAAATGAACGCTCGCCGATTGTCATCGCTTATATATTGACGCAGGCATACATATTGACGCAGATTTCTAGCTTTTGCCATCGTCGCGAAAAGTTCTTCTCTTTCTTTTAAGTTCTCTGGTGAAATTTTTTCATCATTGCCGAGTACCCTTCCGAAAATCGGAATTCTCTATATATCTACGTTCTCTGGTTATACTAAGTTCGATTCACTAAAAATTAGACAAGCGACAATAGGATAGCGAGGAAGCGTCCATAATGCTTTTTGTCGAATCTGCAATAGGTTAAAACCAAGAAAAGTACTTTTGTTATTGGCAATGAATTGCTATAGATTCGGCATATCCGTTGAGCCACAATCTTATTACACTCTTTCGACAAAGCAGTACTGGGCAGACGAAAAAAATGAGAGAGAGATACATTCAATTAATACTTCTCCAAATAACGAGTACGTATAGAAAATTGTTTTGGAAAATTTAAAGAATAATTTGGCTGTTTAAAAGAACTACGGTTCCGATTAACAAATGAAACTAATTATAAATAGTGTTGTAGATGGATTTTGGCATGTTACATTCTTCACAACATGTTGCTACAATTAAACTTAAACGAAAATTCTAGTTTGGAAAGTGAAGATGAAACAGACTTCCCATAGAAATTTTATGAACACAATGACCTCAGAAAAGCACCTTCACATTTTGTTAACAATAAAAATTTAAAAAAAATTATGAGTCGGCATTAGTATACCATCCCACGATTTCAGATTAAAGGGGCCATGGTTGTATAGAGGAGATTCACCAGATCACGAATACATATAATTATTGCCACCGAAAAGTATAGTTTTCGAGATATTTGCATTTTAAGTTGAAAAATTCACAAATGTTATCTTACAATTTCTGTATTTATAGTTATTTTTTCTTTTATATTATGCACTTATTATACACTAACACTTCACTACAATGTTTCTACATATTTATTTTATATTACCAATTACCCTCTACAAAATTAACACAATAATTCATAATTCATCAAATCTATATTAACTTTATATGTATGTAGTTTTATTTTCAGTCTCTTCAATATATTAATTTAAATTTATAAAAAAACTGGAATGAAAAATAAAAAATTTAAAGAAATATGTATATCAAAATATTTTTAAATTATTACTAATAACTCATACTAAAGATAGAATGAATTAACATAAAATAATAAATAAAAGTTCGATAGAAGGGAATATACATTCATACATATATATTTCATACGGTATAGCAAAGCATTTTTTTTTTTCGATATTCCCTGGTTAGGCGTACAGATCAGCATAATTTCTCTTTAATTTTCCGCGGTTGCGCATGAGAGAGTTGAGAGAGCTGTAATTGTGCAGATTCCCCGCTGTTATAACGGGTGATCCAAGTAGTCAAGTTGTCATATTATTTTTGTTTAGTGTTGTTTGGCCCGCCTGAACAAAGTTTACAAATCGTTTAACTTTATTACGAAATTTCACGTTCTGTATAGAACGTGTTTTGCGCGCTTCGTTCATCTTATGGTCAACATAATCGGCCTACTGAAACCGTCGTGAAACCTAGCACTCATTATTGGATAATGTTCGACCAAATAGACCATGTCCAGCACGCAGTGAAAAAAATATAGCGGCTGTAGCTGAGAGTGTACACGAAAACCGTGAAGAGTTGATTCGGCGCCGTTCGTAGCAACTCCGACTGACGTATGAAACGACTTGGTGCAGTTTACGTCGAGATCTTTAATTGAAAGCATACAAATTGCAGCTTGTGCAAAAACTGAAGCCGCTCGACTATCCTCAGAAACATCGCTTCGTTCTATGGGCTCTTGAAAAGTTCCAAGGAAAATTTCCGCTTTTGAGACGAAGAGCAACCTGAAGAAAAAAAAAACCGGTTGGGTGTGTAATAAACATTCCCCATTAAATTTGAATTGTCTGTGTAAGGAACCTCGAAATGGATAACGAAATGAATTCCCCGGTTTAAATTTTACAAATTTTCGCTGTTGAACCTGAACCTTCACGTTCATTTACTTTCTTTGATATTAGCTCTCTTCGCTTAACTGTGGTAAAATTGTGCGAATAATAAATACCTATGCTAAAGACAGACATATGGTTTCCGTACTACAATGCATAAAAGCTCAGGAAACAGGTAGAGAAAGGAAATATTTTACACTATCTCCATTAAAAAGGACCAAACAATATAAAATATTGATTTCAAGAAAACGGTCTTGTAACAACATATGTTACATTTTTGATTGTTAATTTTTTTGCTTATTTCGATTTTTAATTTTTTGACATGTAAAAATAAAGCATATGATTCTGGCAGAAGAGCTTAAGGCTTTGAGTATTTCACGACAAGACATTGTAGTACAGTGTTCAGCACAAATGGTATCTTAATCGCTATTGTAGTACAGAACTCCATTTGCTTTGAACCAAAAATTGAAAAAACGGTTGCACACATATGGTTTCTGTAGCACACTACAATATGTACTGTATGGCATATTTAGCATTATTCATATGATATTGGCCAAGTATTTGTGTACAATTACCTATTGTATATTTCATCGTCGTTTCAGATTTTTGAACCCGATTTTTGCACAAGTTATACTTCTAACACTTTTGAAACGCACCTAATATTAATAAAAATAAAAAAAACCTGTTAAAAGCGTTATATACTTTTTTTTTACAAACAATGCGAGCCCGCTTTGAATTTATCACTTTTTTAAGGGGTTTGACTTTGTTAATCGTTGGTAATGACAACAGGCATTAGTCCTTTTCAGATATCTATTACGTTTTGGGCAATTCTTTTGTACGCACAAAGCGCTCGGCTATTGCTTTTGACTTTACTAGCAGCAGAGATCTTTGCTTATTGCATACAGTGCTCTGCTCACAATTAAGCAAGAGTAATCGGACAATGACGTGTTTAGATCAGCTGCGGGCACTACTATGAATTTTGGGGTTTGCTCTTTTGCCACTGGCATTTCAAGGAATTCGGATTTTCCTATGTTTTTCTTTTTTAATTTTTGGGGTAATTTCCTATATTGCAAACCTATTTTCATCCAGATTAGGAGACCCTGGGGCAATTTTTGGCACAAAGAATATATACGAATTAGAGTCGTTAAAAGCGACGCGCGCGCTTTTAGATAAACAAAGCTAATGAAATGAGGTGGAAGCACGTGTTAAGCACTAAATAATAGAAAACTAAACTAAGGCAGACGTGTATTCGTCGCGGGTGATAGCCGATGATTTTATTTTTCTGATGGTAAAATCATATATTTCAAAATTCCACCAACGTACCGACCAGTTTTTTCCGTTAGGTTGAGATTTTAACCTTCTTTCAAAGCGTTTATCAATCCGGGAATATATTTCACAAATGGCTTGATCGATTTTGGTAGACCACTTTCTATTAGAACGATAGTGACGTGAAATTGGTATTTTAGATTTCAAAACGTCCTCAGGTTGAGTGTTGCTACTGAAAAATTTTTGAACGACAGCCAAAAAGGTTATTGCCCCAAGACAGCAATCAACCGAGTCGACTAAAGCCAAATTTTGGCGTGTGAGCACAACATGGCGAAAGAACTGCATACTTATTTTTACTTTAAATGTGATTTTGCGCTTCTTCATATTTACCGCTCATATAACTACCATTATCATAGCCTTGTCTATGGCAATCTTCCAAAGGAACGTTATAATTTTCCAATATTTTGCAAATTAAAGCGACAATAGCTTTGCCGGTTTTTTCGGACAATCTAAAAAAGCGAGGAAACGTTTCTTTATCGGCAATCACAACGTTTAAATAAATGTTCTAGTTAATCACGTGTCAAAAGCATTATAACTTTTAGCTATTCACTCATTTTGTTGAAAAATAAGGGCTGCTTCGAGAACCCCATGCCCGGGGGGAATCAAAAGCGATGTTACAATAGTATAAAGATGCTCTCTGAGTTTCATAAAGGTACTTTACTTACCATCTCCAACAAATATGGAGTAAAGTCAGCCGGATGTTTCAAAATCCTGAATATCAGTTATATAGGTGTTAGGGCAAGTTTCCACCCGATTTTATCTATTTTAGGAGATGCACCATTATTAGAAAAACAAGCTCAACCAATTTGATTAAGGTAACTCACATATTGGCCGATATTTGTAGAATAAAGTCAGCCGGAAGTTCGAAACTCTTGATATTAGGAAGTATTTATCCGGTTCAATCCAATTTTGACATACAAGCATAATATTATTATGAAAAGACTTTTTCTAAATTTCAATAATGTATTTCCCAGACTGACCAACATTTTATTTTCTCATAAGGTTGGATACCCCAAAGGTACAATATTTGTGCAAAGTTTTATCCGAATACATTGATTGGTTCTTGATTTGTATGCTGAAAAGTAAAAGAATCAAATGGAATTTAAAATTGTGTTAAATGGAAAGCAAGCAAGTTTTTGCCCGATTTGACCCATTTCCGTGTACATGTGTACAGTGTAATGTATGAAGGTAAGGATAATATTTCGTGACAAATTTGATTAAAATTGGTCGAGTAGATCCCGGGATATGGGTTTTGACCTAAATGTGGGCGGTGCCATGTCCATTGTAGTTATGTAAAGTTGGCTACGTTAAAGCATTCTTGTATCATCTTGAATAGTCATTTTCTTGTGAGCAGTTGATAAGAATTAGCATCAAAGATGTTATGAAATGGTTTTGTGTTTAAAAAAAGTTTTTTAGACTTCGAAAATATTTAATTTGCAAAATTCATATACAATATGATACCTATGCCGCTGCTAATGAATGACATTTTTAAATAAGTCAAATCCGTCAAAAAAGTGGTAAAATTACAGCGGGCCCTCAAGTTTTCTACACATTTTTAAATATTATATATTCAACCCAACAAGTCGGAGGTTATCAATTCACTTTTACACTTGTAAAGTTTCACGCCTTACTCCACTACATAACCACATCTAACTTTTTGTTGTTAAACGAAAAATTATGTTGTAAGTGTAGCAACGTCAGAAAGAGATGCACACATAGACAATGACTTTGTCAAAAATTGCCGCCATTCAATCTGCTATTTGAAGAGCGTCAGATAGGTTGTGAATTTTTTTAATTGTTAATTTTCATAAATGTTTATTAAACTAATAATTTTTCAAAACAAGAAACCAACAAACGAAGACCATTGTGATACAAAGCGTAATACTTTTAAAAAGAGTTTATATGTATACGAAAACTTTATAGTGAGGTACTAATTTAGTAAGTATGGTTATGTTAACATTTTTATAATAGAATATGTTCTATATTATATACTAATATAATATATATAATGCATCTCTTTAGATTCTTTGGATTGCGAGTTGACTGGATTTTAGTTGAACTCAACTAATTTAAATCGTGCTGAAGTTGCGGGCAGGTATATACATGGTAATAAGTGCTTTTGCGTATCAACTCGATAAGTGAAAAATGTGCCCATAGAGAATTAGCATGCATTAATTTGCATAGACATTAAAAACTATAAATTTGGGTTGTAATATATTTCTTAACTATTTTTGTTTTTACTTTTAACGCTACCTTATGCAACTGTGTATTTCAAAGCGTTTTTATTGTTTTCTTTTTTATCTTTTTAGTTTTAACAATGGTGATAACCACAGAAATGGCTTCTCCACGCGTCTGAACGTTCAAAAGGATGGCATTTACTTAGTTTGAATCAAGAATAATGTGGGCCTGATGACTATATCCAAGTACAGGAACAAAATAAATTTAATAAACAAGTAAGGAAGGGCTAATTTTGGATGTAACCGAACATATTAGGGCCGGAACCAAGCCCACTTTAAAAAAAAAATCTTTAAACTGCGGATGCCCCTTTTTAATGTGATGCTGTGTACCAAATAAAAGTCTTGTATCTTATTGTCGAGCTTAGTTGTGGCAATTTATTTGCTTTTGATTAATGGCGTTTTGTCGGCGTGGCAGTGGCACGATTACGCCCATCTGTAATACCAACCATCTTACGGTACCAAGAAACATGTGTACCAAGTTTCATAAAGATATCAGCGGACAGACAGCCACCCGGATTTCAACTCGTCTCTTCATCCTAATCATTTATATATATATAACACTACTTGTATATCTAACTCGATTAGTTTTAGGTGATACAAACAACCGTTGGATGAACAAAACTATTATACTCTTTAGCAACATGTTGCGAGAGTATAAAAATTATTAATATAACTCTTTCACAGGTTTAGCTTGTTTGTCACCAGAGCCTCAAAGGTTTTCACCCATGATGTGATCAAAGAGTTGAGAGAGCGGCAATACATTGCACGAACTGGAAATCGAGTGGAAGAAATTGTGTGGCGAACGTGAATCGTTGTGTGAGATATTTCCCAATGGCGATCCAAGGAAGGTTGCTTTATTTTGTGCTTTAATACTGGAAAGACCAATAACTTGCATTGTCTTGTCTCCTCCTTGCAGGGAGGAATTTTTTCAGTGTTTGACTATTATGAGAAAGATATTCCACATCAATAAGTGCATGTCCAGATAAGCATGGCTGTGCAATACTTAAATTAACTACTTATTCATTTACTTTGTGTGTTTTTTAGATAACTTTTAACACTTTCCATTTTGCTGGTGTGTCGTCAAATAACGTACCATTAGCAGAGAACTTAAAACAATGAGAAGGTGCAGGTTCGACAGCGAACAATTTGTAGGAATTTATCAAGGAGTTCACCACAGATGCACGAGAAACAAATAACATTTTTCGCTTTTATAACAGCGGTGAATCTGTACACATACGCTCTCTTAACATAACCAACCGACGAATATTGAAGAGAATATAATATGTGAGCAAAACTGGGCATATTGATATGCCCTTTTATTGAACTATTATTTATTATTTTTTAAATTATTTTATGTTAATTCATTTTTACTTTATTATGAGAAATATATCAAAATACTTTTAAATTATTACTAATAAAGTATTTTGATATATTTTTATACTCTCGCAACCTGTTGCTACAGAGTATAATAGTTTTGTTCACCTAACGGTTGTTTGTATCACCTAAAATTAATCGAGTTAGATATAGGGTTATATATATATAAATGATCAGGATGAAGAGACGAGTTGAAATCCGGGTGACTGTCTGTCCGTCCGTCCGTCTGTCCGTCCGTCTGTCCGTCCGTCCGTGCAAGCTCTAACTTGAGTAAAAATTGAGATATCTTTATGAAACTTGGTAGACATGTTTCATGGTACCGTGAGACGGTTGGTATTGCAGATGGGCGTAATCGGACCACTGCCACGCCCACAAAACGCCATTAATCAAAAACAAATAACTTGCCATAACTAAGCTCCGCAATAAGATACAAGACTGTTATTTGGTACACAGGATCACATTAGGGAGGGGCATCTGCAGTTAAAATTTTTTTAAAAAGTGGGCGTGGTCCCGCCTCTAATAGGTTTAATATGCATATCTCCTAAACCGCTAATGCTATAATAACAAAATTCACTGGAAGCAAATGTTTTTAGCACTTCTATTGACGGTGTGAAAATAGTTGAAATCGGGTGGCAACTCCGCCCACTCCCCATATAACGGTACTGTTAAAAACTACTAAAAGCGCGATAAATCAAGCACTAAACACGCCAGAGACATTAAATTTTATCTCTGAGATGGTATAAGATGACTTTATAGGAACCGCGTTCAAAATTAGACAGTGGGCGTGGCACAGCCCACTTTTAGGTGAAAACCCATATCTTGAGATCTGCTTAACCGATTTCAACCAAATTCGGTGCATAACGTTCCTTTCATGTCATAGTGCGAAAATGGGCGAAATCGGATTACAATCACGCCTATTTTCCATATGACACCATTTTAAATACCACTTGATTCTTTCACTTTCCACTATGCAAATCAAGCAACAATGATTATATCGGCGTAAAACTTTGCGTGAATAATACGTTTAAAGTATGCCACCTTGTGACCAAAAATTTTCTAAATCGAACCAAAACTGTTCAAGCCCCTAAGTACTAAATATGTGGACCCCAGTGCCTATAGTTGACCTTCTACCGAAAATATCAGTCAATCCACAAAGAAATCTCAAACGAGTATACCATTTGACTTTGCGAGAGTATAAAATGTTCGGTTACATCCGAACTTAGCCCTTCCTTACTTGTTTACTTTTAAATTATTACTAATAAAGTATTTTGATATATTTCTTAAAATAATTAATTAATTGTACTTGACACCATTATGGAGTCATAAAAGTACAGAATTGTGTTTATATAAACATGTATTCAATACTAATTTCAGTTGATTTTCCTATAGAAATTTGACTGGCGTAGAAGCAAATGTGCAACAGGACATACATACATATATTATGTCGTTTACACATTTGTATGTATTTTTATGTAGATATGTACACTCATTACTTCATGTGAAATCTCCGTTGACACATTTTTTGCTTTTATGTCAAAGAGTCAATCTGTCGAAGAACTGACGCGACGACAAAGCGTCACAACATTGTGTTGTTGGTAGAAAATCCGAGATGTGCCATACACACTCTTACAAACATACATCGCATATGGGCAAGTGCAAAGTCAATGTGTGTAGAAAAAAATCGAACGTACTTACATAAATTCTTTGACAAATACAGTCAATCCCGGTTAAGTGCCAAAACCAAAGATGCAGATTTTTTGTGCTTTGTAGTACATAAGCGATTGTGGTACTTAAGCGAGTGGTACCAAAAAAAATTATTTCTATGTATTTAAAAAAAAATTACCGTTTTCTTTAAAAAATTAAGAAAAAAAAAGTGAGATGCAGCAAGACACCGGCCGATAAGAGGGATTGGAGGAGTGATACTTAACCGGGGTTTACTGTATACATAAATCAGAGGAATATTGAATATTTTCTTTAAAAAGTTTCTTGAATTGTAAATCGACAAATTTACTATGTTGTCACTTTTATTCTAAAATATTTTAATACTCATATTTGAGGGGTTGTCACTTTTCCCTTCTAGAGGGAATATCAGAAATTTGTTCAATTTATGATTTTTAGCTTTTGCCATCGTCGCGAAAAGACGCTTGTAGGCAAACGCATGCTCGGGGAGATGTGTAAGGCGTTTGCTTTTATGAATGAAACGACTTAGCTTATTGCTTGTGCGCCAGCGTTCATGAATGAAAATGTTGTTGGTGTGTGATTTACTACAAATTTAGGATTTGGCTACCATATTGATTTTTGGTGCTCATGCTATTTGAGACAGTTGTTGTTTTTGTACAACAATGTTTGTATTCTGCCTATTGGCTGACGTACTTACATTTGTACGCTTAAATGTATGTAGATTTGTGTATGCATTACTTATTTTGCGCGGTCGTACGCATATTTGTACATACATACTTACATATAGAGCAGTGCGCTTACATGTTTTCATTGATAATTGATAATATATTATTACAAGTATATTATATAATATAACATATTGATGTACATATGTACATACATAAATTATGAATTTTGTAACAACTGAAATTAGAAAATTATGAAAATAGTAAAATATCATTTCTTGCATAATCTTTCACATTTTATCAATGTAGCATTTGTGCAAAAAAATCATATTTTATCAATTTTTCATCATAAAAATCGTTTATATGGCAAAAAATAATCATGCATATGTGAAGTGGCATTTGTATTTTTTGTTTTCTCATTCATTTCATTTCATTTTTCTCTTTATGTTGGGAGATACGTAATTTGTCAGAGAAGGTTGTTAGAAATTCTCATTTCTGTTAAATAACAGCAAATGCTACAGAAAATGGTGAACTCCTTGATCTTAATTTTTCAGCCAACCAATCGAGCATCATACAAAATTCAATTTGCACCTTCTCGTTGTTCTAAGTTCTCTGCCATTAGGTGTGCGGCGTCTAAAGGAAATTACTAATATACCCAAGAAACTAACAACTCTCTAACGGGACGCCGAGAAGACTAAGAATGTGCTGTGTCGTTTGGAGCACACCACCTTTCGGAAGCTAACGGTCAACACTGCTAGTTATACGCAGAGGACTATCATATCCGATATCAATCCAACACGCATTTCGCCATGCTTGCTGCGTATCGAATTGAAATTTTCCAAGTGTTGGGCATAAAGGCTGTGCGTAAATCAATTGAGAAGGAAATTAATTCTGTGCTGAAGTTGAACGTAAACTATTGTCCTTTGGTCTTGTGTGAGGTACTGACAGTTTACTGAATATAAGTAAGTAATCTAGATACTATATAATTGAGGTCATATATTGGCAATATAATAATATACATATAAGTAAAAATAATGTAGTGATAACTGGCCAACATTGTATATTTCTATGTTGAATATTTGCTGACACTTTCTTACCCTACAAAAGATTTTAGGTTAATATGAAGAAATCTTCCACTTTCAATTTTGTGCTAAAACGTAACAATTTTTAATAAAAATTCCAATACAAAGTATATAATATTATATATAGAATTTATATTTTGTTTGGTTACCTTAACATAGGTAACCCGTGCTAATCGTTTGTTTGGTTACAATAACAATGTTAAGGTAATCGAACAAAATGATACGGAAAGTAAACAATGTTAAAATTTCAGTACAATTTTTGACGTTTATTGTATCCAAGTATCTATGTTTAGTACCATGTTCAATATTGTAGCCCTCAACTTTTTATATGAGTTGTGTGCAAACTTGCATGTATTTATTTTTAAAATATAATGTAGATAATTTACTTTAAAAAGGAAAGAAAATAATTTTGAATTCTTTTTATTCATTTTAGATATTTGCAAATTTCGATGGAAAGTTCACAAGCAGATTACTAATATAATACTAATAACTAACAACTAATAAGAGGATATTCATGACATTGTTTTTGTATCAGTATATCACAGAAATACCTATTTACCTCGATAAATCGTCTACCTTGTAACTCACTCTGAAGTTCGATCACTGGATTGTTTAAAAAAAAGTCCCAATTTAATGGCTATTCACTTATCTTTATTTCTAGTCCAAAAAACTTAACACTCATTACTCGTCATTTAAGTTTACAACTTATTGCTTATAGCTCAATTGCTTTTAACACGGCAACACTCTAATTAGAACTGTCCCTGCTGCACAATTAAGCAGCCTTACATAGTAGATTGTTAACAAAGCTTCGCTACTCGAACGTTCTGACAAATACAAATTTCGCTATCTAGTTGGTTTTAGAAGTTTATCGTGGATTTTGTTTTGTTCTGGTGTTCGTGATCGCCACAATATGGTACATATGCATATTATTAGGATCAAATATATTTTTCGTGAGCTCTTCAAAAAATGACGATTTACCAAAGCTTTCTGTTATATTTTGCGACGAAGAGGTTAGTTCAAACCCAATTTCAAAAAATTTGGTATAAACATTTTAAAGTAGATGATTTTGAAGAAGACATTCATTTCAAATTAGGTAAGGTTCACATACAAACTTAGGTTAAAGACTTATTTATTAGCAAACAAAGTAGTAAAAGTTAAGTAGGATTTATGGGGTCTTGAATTTGATCATTATATTAGGAATATGAGGTTAGACCATGGTCTAGACCAATTCCATTCTAATTCGGCGCTAAACCACATAATTTTTAAGAAAACGTTTCCATTTAACATAATTTCATTGAAATATTACATTTGACCACCCTTAACGGTTCAAAGTCAGGTGGAAATACGGAAATCATTATATGGGATATATTGGGGGAAGGAAAAGGGTGATTGTATTAATTTGGACATTGCTCAGATATACTTAAGAACAAATTTGCAATCAGACTTGCTAGAAAAACGAAAATCATTATATAGTATGTAGTATATGGGAGTTGGGGGTAGTATTGATCCGATTTTATATATTTTTGCCAATACCACATGCTAATATGCCACGTACAAATAAAATGCCCACTGGGTTTCATTAAGATACCCCACATACAATCACCAAACTACATACATATGTATATGGAATAAAGTCAGCAGGCTGTCCCAAAATTCTAATATTAGTTATTTAGGGGCTAGGTCAAATTTTCACTTAATTTTAGATAAAAAGCTGCATTGTTATTGGAAGATTGACCTGATTCAACCTATTTTTGACATACAGACATACTATTATTAGGAAACTATTCTTTCTGAATGTCAATTATATATTTTCAGTTCGATTTACATACTTTTTGGTCATAAGGTGGCGAAAGCACTATTCGTGCAAAGTTTCATCCCGTCATATTAATTGGTAATTTATTTGTATATTGGAATGTCAAAGGATTAGATGGAACTTAAAATTGTCTTTTATGGGAAGTAGGTGTAGTTGTGATTCGATTTTTTCCATTTTCGCATTGTAACATGGGAATATCAAGAGAATTTTATGTATCTGTATCTTCATTTATGGCTTAATTATGGCACTTTATTGTGGGCGTAGCAGTGGCCCGACTACGTCCATCTACGAACTCAATTTACTTTTTTGCCAGGGAACATGTGCACCAAGTTTCATTAGAATATCTTGATTTTTACTCAAGTAACAGCTTGCATGGGCCGACAGACGGACGGACAGACAGTTACCCGGATTTCAACGCGTCGCGTCATCCTATTAGTTTCAGGTGACACAAACAACCGTTAGGTGACAAAACTATTATAATCTGTAGCTATGTACATGTTGCAAGAGTATACAAATAAGAGAGGTGAAGCTAAAAAAAAGTATTTAAAAATATGGGTATATGCCAATAGAGGAGGTCCTCCAGGAAGAACTGAAAATTCAGTCTAACTGTTTTTTCAGTTCTAAAAAGAAGTTGCAAAAAGAAACTGGGTTCCGTACCCGAAAACGGAAGAGGTTTTAGGTCGGCCTCGAATCTTACCAAGATGGTAGTGTGGGCCCAGACACACTGCTACTGGTAACCAAATTAATACTTGCAAATAGCTCGTATTATTTGGGGCGCTTATCAACGCATTGTATTGATACTCACGTAAATCAACAACGAAAGTTGTCAATCAACAATTATTGTTAATGTATTTGGTGTATAATCTTTCTTTTTGTTTTATTTTTGTATGTTTGAAAAATATATTAGTATGGCAACCCTTGTGGCCAAATGAGTTAAGATTCCTGCCCCGAAGAACTCAAACACACCACATACAATGCAACACTGGCACACACACCAGACCTGGAAACCGCCTACACAACTCATCATACAGCCGCACACACACACACACCGACTAGGATCTCTACACAACACACAGTACAAAACTATCTGTCCTCGAAGCGGACGGCCCTTCTACCAGCGACGGTCGAGTAAAAAACACCATTTCTTTGGCGCGCGTGAATTCATTCCGACTATCAACCATCTCTTTATACTCTTGCAATTTGTACTGCACAACATTTTTTACTACCTCTCCACTGGTATGCGACCAGGGAGTGCGTTAAGCTAATCCTTGTAAATATTTTTAAAAAAAAGGAAATAAAGTTTGTGAATATTTTTGAAATTAAAAACCATACGATTCTTATTTCATTAACATATACGCGGAGTTGACGTAGCACGTAAGTGGTGGTATTAACACCTTGTTATTTGTAAGTATGCAACTGCTTAGTTATTGCGAAAATAAATAGAACTTTGCAAAAATATATTAGGGGAAATAAATGGGTATAAACGAATAAGTGAAGTGTTAGTGGATATAAAAGTGAAATATTAGTGTAAAATACATTTAAAATCGAAAAAATCCGTAATTTGAAAAATTTTCAACTTAAAACGGAAATATCTCGAAAACTATAAGTTTCCCGTGATAAATTCTTAAGCTCGAGGACCTCCTCTATCCGCCCATACCCATTTTATTCCTTAAATCATTTGACGGTATTCTTAAGCCGACCCATAAACTCAATTTAATTCAATAAATCAAATAAGATCTCTTAATTGAGATATAACAGATAATTGAACAAAGAACGCATAAAACACAGTAACATAAATAATATATTTTTTCACATTTGTCCCACTGTTAGTTCAATGGTCGTTTATTCTATGAACGTTGGATCCTACTCTATTTATATATTTATATGCGTACCCATATCACATTGATTCAAAAATCAGTTTTAAAAATAATTTCAAT
The DNA here is from genome assembly GCF_042242935.1 of Bactrocera oleae. Lineage (NCBI taxonomy): Eukaryota > Metazoa > Arthropoda > Insecta > Diptera > Tephritidae > Bactrocera > Bactrocera oleae. The sequence continues at coordinate 28,101,239 of NC_091536.1, forward strand.
ATTTTTGTGTACAGCTATTTTAAAACAAAAATGGAAATTAGCAGCATTTTGGTGGTTTTATTATTATTGTCTAATACAGTTAATGGAGCCGAACATAGTTTCATGGAAACTCCAGTTACTTCTTTACCTATGACTTCGGAGGCAGTTCCCATTGTTACTGCAGCACTATTGGAGTGCTCAAAAAAAATTAAAGAGAACAATCGAGAACGTTTGGAAAACTACCATCAAATTCGGAGGCATCTGCTGGTAAACGTTCGTGTAAACCCCAGTTTTAACATTGAAAGGGTCGACAAATTTCTAATCCTTGATGAAATATTTGATGCAAAACAGAGATCAAAAGCTAAAATTATGTCACCATATTTAATTGAAATTAGTAGAGGCGAGCCAATAATGATGTATCCATTGGAGTTTTCTAGGGTAAGGCCGAATAAAATGTTTCTTTTGTACAGAATAAATAAAATAAGCTTTTTAGTCTTTGAAACTCAATGATTCCAACAGTACTCAGTTAATTGATGATATTTCATATAATTCTCAAGTTGGGACATCATCCAATCAAATACGAAAATTTCGAAAATTTAAGTCAGGTATGTCCGTAAAGAAAAAGCTTTTAAATTATCACATGACATTATTAAAATAGGGCATAAAAGCTAGTTGAGCAGTGAAAACCCTAATAATTGCTATATTTCTCTAAATTTAGCTTATACGATATCTAGGAATTCACAATTTGTATATAATTTGAAATTTTTTCTAAATTTGGGTAAGTGTTCAAACTTATATCCATATGCTTAAGATCAAATGGACAGACGGAAAGTTTATATTCGGTCTACGAAGAGATGGCGTACTGTAACTGCGAAAACCTTTCAGTGTTCCATCTTATAAAATGCACGTTTTAGAACATTTGGGTCTTCTCGATCCACTAACATTCTCTGCTTTTACTATTCATTTTTCTATCTTGCTCTCAGTTTATACTTGTTCATTTGCTTATTTTAATATATGTATATTACTTCTATATAATATATTATCATTTTCATTTCTCAAAAATTTTCCATATGGACATCAGTCTAAACAATCTTGAAATAAAGCAAATGGTTCGAATTTTTATACTCTTGCAACATGTTGCTACAGAGAATAATAGTTTTTTTCACCTAACGGTTGTTTTTATCACTAAAAACTTATTGATACAGTTATAAAGATACATACTTGTATATAAAAATGATCACGATAACGAGACGAGTTAAAATCTGGGTGAGTATCTGTCCGTCCGTCGGTCTGTCTGTACAAGCTGTAACTAGGGTAATATTTGAAATATCGTCATAAAACTTTGGCCAACTAGGGAGGACGGTACAATAGTCTGACCCTTTCCACGCCCACCAAATGGCATTGAGAGAAAACCTTTAAAGTGCTACAACTAAGCTTCAGGCCCTGCGGCACCCTAATTGGCTTAATGTATATATCTCACAAACCTCTAAATATCGTAATATATATCTATATCAACCAAACATGCCGATGATGGTTCCATTCAGAACGTTCTCAAACGGTTATGTTAGAAACCATCATTGTTAACTTTAACTATGTTTAACTAACTAAGCTTTAATTACGTCTTAATTTTAACCCGATTCCCATCTATAAATTTGATTTCTTTACATTTTCATTTGTTAAAATAAGGTTTACGTTATTGCCAAATACTTTTTTCACGAAACCCCAACTATTTTGAACCAAACAAAAAACAATCAACTGACAATGCCTCTAGTTTAATATATTTATAAGCTAAGATAGCTTTTGATAAGCCAATATTTATGTTGGCTAAGTATATATATATATACGCCTATCATGTAGAAAACTTTTTTTACATCCAGTTGATTTTAATCCGCACATATATGTCAATATGCGAGTTATTTTAATGAAATTAAGGGAGAATCTCCCTCAAATGAAAGTCTAACTTTATGCCTAAAATAGATAAAATGCCTAAATAAAAAAATATCACTAATAATGGCTAATCCAATAAGAGATACTTTTTTTGGACAGCTCACGCGTAAGTCGTGTCAAGCTGTCATGTTATTTTTGTTCAGTATTGCTTGGCCTTTCATCATGGAAAGACTTACGCCTGAACAACGTTTACAAATTGTTCAACTTTTTTACGAAGCTTCACGTTCTGTAAAGAATGTGTTTTGCGCGCTATGCTCAACTTCTGGTTAGCATAATTGGCCTACTGAGTGTACCTGTATAACACCTTTACCCATCTTGAGACCCAGCATTCATAATTGAATATACTACGTCCAGCACCCAGTGAAGAAAATACAAAATAATAGAAAAGGTTGAAGTGGTGTGGCAAAAACCAAAAGTGCGGTGCAAAATACAATAATAAATACATATATTTAACAAAAACAAATGCGGTGACAAAAAATATATAAATATATATATTTAAGTTATTATAACAATAAAGCACAAGCGAAAAAAATATATGTACATACATATATACATGCTTAGCTACATATATACATATTTAAAAAAGTAAAATGCCAACTTCAAAACATAAAAATGCACTAATCAAAACACTTAGGCCTAACAAAACACTTAGGCTGCAAAAAACAAAAAAAAACATATTAAAACACAAATGTGCGCTAAACCAAAAAAAAAAAACAATAAACACTAATCGGGCGCGGAAAACTAAGACACCTTACTACAAAACATACATAAATTCAAAAACAAAGAAGCGGGCGCGAATTTAACAAACAACATCACAAGGCATACCAGTTGGAAGCATATCGGAGAGGAGCACATGAATTTTACCACACGCACATACCATACATATGTATATACAGACACATTATCCCCAAAAACCCTTAAAGGAAAACAGAGTGAGCGTATTTATTTCACCTTTTATTTATTATATGTAAATATGTACGCATAAATACAATACAGTTTTACTCAATACTAAACTGGTAACAGAAAATCCGTTTTAACAACTTAAAAACGGTTACCAAACTGCCATAATTGCGGGCTTAATTTACCGGAAGACCCGAAAACAGTTTGGTATAATATATATCCAATTAAAAAAAAAATTATCGAATGCCTTTACATATATGCTTACCTTTGTGTTTATAAACACACTCTTCCACAAACACAAAAAATCAAAAAACAAAAATTATTAAAGTATTTACTTGCAAATTTGTCCGGCAACACCCCTTTCGCAAAATAAAGCTATAAGCAGGATTGCTTAAAAGTAAGTAAACGGCAAACTAAAAAACAAAACAATAATCTAAAAAAAAAAAACAACAAACAATCATACATATATACATATTCGCTTGCCTATTGCATTAACATACACAAACATACATATTTTTACAAACAACATAGAATCTATAAGCATACCCTACATACATTGGGAAAATTTACAATGTAAAAAGTTGTAAAATTACAAAAAAATAAAATAATTAACGTTATGGTAAAATTACCACTACTAGAAACGAAAAACAATTATAATAATACATAATTTATTAAAAACAAAAATACACATCTTTTCAAACTCCACATTGGCATACATCCCGCAATACCCCTTGTAACAGTCAAACAAAATTGCGTACACAAAAAAATAAAATTGCACGAGCACATAAATATATACATACAAATCCGTGTATTAGGGTATACAACAAATGAAATAAAATCGCTAAAAGGGTAGACAGAAAAATTATTAAAACCCAAAACTATCAAAACGACCTTAATAGAAGCCGAAATAGACCCCAAGCTAGAAGCAACAACAATATTAACAGAAGCTTTTACAAAATGTAATCGTTCACATCCGAACAGAATAAATATACGTCAGCGAACTATGCATAAGAGGGCATAAACTACAATCTTGCGAGATGTTTAAAAAATTAAAAAGTCACGAAAGAAACATTTTTATAAGATCAAAAATATTATGTACAAATTGCTTGTCACATGCGCATAAATATAAAAATTGCAAAAGCAAATTCAATTGCTTATATTGTCACAAAAGACACCACCACGCACCTAGACTTACAAACAGCAAAGGTAGCACTTATCGCATCTATCTAAGCGCTCCTCATATAGGTAGTTTATGGGAATCAGATATACAAAGCTTCAAATCCTACTTCAAAAAAGTAGCTGGAGATTTCAAACATAAATATATCGAATTTACCACATACCAACTTGAAAAAAGCCATTCTCAATTCACGGCTTATCACTGTACTCTCGCAGAATCCCTCTTCAAAGGTTTGAAAGAAGCACAGATTCTGACCATATCTCAGCCAGGCGTGGAGTCGCTATACTACAATATAAGCTGATAATACAGAAATAATAAATAATCGCCAATAAATATAACGTATGTACAAGTATCAGATAATAATAAGTCGACAAGCCAGAAAATTCATATAAGGGTATATCAATATGATCCCCTCACGCACAATAAAGGTGCTTATCTTATCAGAGCGCTAGTACCAACATACAAATACAAAATTTTATATAAAACCAAAATCGCCTCTTATGTTATACCTACAGATATATAATATACCACTACTGCCTTATGCATACCGCGCCCTCGGCTACTCCAACTGCAGTACGCCGTGATACCTGGGACATTTACAGCATATCTGTATTACTAGGCAAAATATTCGCCTAGGGGGCCCAGGATGTTTAAATGACTATAAACTCCCCCTCCTACTACACCGCTCCATCAGGGTAAATAATGACACACCCTAATACAACACACCATACCTTGGAACACAACTCACACTCACAATATACACGACCACACTACACAGGATCTCACCCCACACAAGTTACCACCACACACGATGACATTACATACATTCAACAATAAAAAAGGGATTGGATCTTCAATTCAACACATTTCGCTAAAACAATTAGTTTCGACAACAGTTCCTGCGCGATAACGCATCAATTCGATACGACCCGTACTGCGTTCGATTCCGTCCACAAATCAATATAATTTTTTATGTTATCTATTTAATTTCGCTAATGTAAAATACATTATTATTATATTGCGGAATAAACCATAATTATTGATACACCGAGACCCTTACTTTTGTTATAATAATATGGGATCAGTGGTGTGTGCTCCCACGCAAATTAAGTATAGAATTGTTCAGTGTGGTTTGAGGACCGGTGGCATCATCGGTCCATATTTCTTCAAAAATGATGCCGGTGAGAACGTAACCACTTAAAATGGAAGCTCGTGATCTCGGTGACATCTGGTCCACTTCCTACACATCGCATCAATCAAATGGATTTCCCATCGTCTGGTTGATGTTTTGTCATAAACCCAATATATTAATCTAAGCTTCTTCAAATGAAGCTATGTCACACATATTTCATTAGAAATAATTAGCTTGATTTTAATATAATTATTTCGGACAAGCTAAATGTATTACAAAACTTTGTCATTGTGCGACCTATAAAATACAGAAATTAATAAGATACCAAATTTTAATGTCGTTTTTTCTTCTTCAGTATGGCCTTCTGCCATCAAACTACTCCCTTTTAAACTTTTTCCAAAGAGAGGGGGAAACAAAGCTGCGGACTAGTTGATGTCCCTGTTAGTCATAAATTTGTCGCTGGTTTTCTGTAATTTCCTTTAATTGTTTTTGCCTTAAGGTCTACTATCAAAATGTATCTGTTATTAGGTCTAACCCAAATATTATTCTTTAATCAGGCTCTGGATTTTGATATTTTCATTATTGTTGAGACTTGACTTAATTCTAGTTACTATAACAGTGAGTATTTTGATTCATTTTTCTCTTTTGTCTTCCGCTAGGATAGATACTCCTAAATAAACTGGCTGCTATAGAAGTGGTGGTGTCCTCCTAGCAGTTCATCGCAAATTTCGTCCTCATTTAATATTATTTGAGAATGATATGTGTTTGAATCAATGAGTCCATGTTGATTGTTGCCTCCTACATCCCTCCTAATAGTCCTCTAAAGTTGTATAAGATACATGCAAATAAAATTTCCTCACTGGTTTTAAGTAAGTTAAAACAGAAAAATATTTGTGTTCTTGATGACTTTAATCTAATTTCTAATGTCTGGTCTAGCTGTTCCTACAGTCCTGTCCTTATTTCCTTCAATGTTTCGTCTTCTCACGAGTTGTATCTCGTTGATAACCTGCTTTTTCTCAATCTGATTTAAATTAACTCTTATTCAAATAGTCTTAATCGATTTCTTGATTGTCTTTCGCAGTGATAATTTAAATTTTAGATTCTTTTGATGAATTTTCTTACATTACTCTAGCTACCATTCATTATTCTCCATTAACGTTTGAGCTTGATACTTATATCGGGTATTTTTTTTCGAGGTATAGAACTTTAAGTTGGCATTACTGTTCAATATGACGACCGATTTAACAGTGATTTATTCTCAGTTTGGTTTGGCAATTCATCATGAATAGACTCACGCTTGGACAACGCTTGAAAACAGTGCACTGCGATTCCCACATGACGACGCAACATGTCACACAGCTTGTGCCACAATCGATTTATTGAAAGACACGTTTGGTGACCGCCTAATTTCACGTTTTGGGCCTGTGAATTTGCCTCCAAGATCTTGAGATTTAACGCCACTAGACTACTTTCTGTGGGGTTATGTAAAGTCAGTGGTCTATGCGCCTAAAACACAAACGCTTAACCATTTGGAAAATAACATTCGCCGTGTTATTGCCAATATACGGCCACAAATGTTGGAAAAAGTCATCGAAAATTGGACGTCCAGATTGGACTACATCCGAGCCAGCCGGGGCGGTCATATACCAGAAATCATATTTAAAATGTAATGCCACAAGGTTATCTTTCGGATAAATAAAATTCATGTCAATCGAAAAATCCATCGTGGTTTTATTGAAATTTAAAGTTTCATACTTCTAAAAAAAAACCCTATTTTTTGCGCCTGTCAAACCTATTGGGACTTTAGGTCTTAATTTTGCTTTGTGTGATTTTACAAATCTTAAGCATCAGCTCCTTGGAATTAAATGGGATGATTTATGTCAGAAATATGAATTACTAATTGTGTGGCAACAATTCTCTTCACTATTGGGAATCATTTTGTTACCTCACTTCTTTTTTGTCTTTATCCTTTATCATTCATTCCGATTTCAAATTTCAATAAAGACGTTTTAAACCAAGAGGCTATGGGCCCAGAACGCGTGTGAATAAAATTAAATTTAATAAATCGTTTTTTTTTTAGTTGCAAAAACTGAGTGTCTGTGTACGCATAAACTATAATCATTTCTGAATACGGTGTGTCGGTGCAGAATTATAGTGGAAGAACCCACAGAAGGAGAAGTTGTAATAACTGATGAGCTTTTACTTATTATTTTGTGGTCGAGTTTGCCAAAAAGTTTGAAAATTTCGTCGTAGCTATAGAGGCGCGAATTTCATATTTGACTTTTGTTAAACAGCGTTATTTTGTTTGAATAAAAAAATACGGAAAATACCGTTCTAAGCGGCTTACCGTCTAGTTTATTATTTATTATTGATTTTTCTACATATAATATTATAAAATTAAATTTTGCTTAATTTACTTGGAGCCGTTGTGTTGACTCGAAGTTTCTCAACATCGACGACTCGGCATAATGTTAATAATCAATATGAAATATTCCTTATGTGGTAATATGATAAAAAATGTATACGATAATCAATATGATATATATATTTTATGAATATAAATCTTCCGTACGTGTCTTTGTAATTGAACTCTTTCTAAACGGCTGGACCGATTCTGATGAATTTTTTTGTGTGTATTATGTGAATGGTTTAGATTGACAATTCGATCAACTAGATAATGTTTTAACACTGATTTTATTTATTTATAAATTGTTGTTGATAATAGAACGTTTTTAATAGAATTCCAAACTGCGCTGCAGTCGTGTCAGATATTCAAAAGAATATTTGAGTTTCAGTTGTTATAGACATGTGTATAGATAATATATATTTATTCATAAAGGATAGTTCGGTTAAACACATTTGTTACATTTTCGTACATCCATTACTTTCTTTTTACGGATGTTATTTAAAACTATTTATTTTGAAATTTGTTACTGTTTCGAAGTACATATTTTACATAATTCTTCATAAAATTTTCCTAACCTACATAACTATCCTAACACATCTGTCGGGTTTGCTGATATATATAAATATATATATACCTAACGGTGGCATCGAATTTCATTATGGTATTGCAATTGCATATTACAATGTATAGTGCATATACAAGTTGGAATGATACATATTAATAACTTATAATGTACACATACCTATGCATGTTGTTTGTTACATTGTGGGCTAGTTAAAAAATACTTCCGTTTGGCAGCTTGGGAGTGGTGGAGTCATCTGATGACGCAACATCCCCAACTTTACTCTAAGAACTCTCTTGAGTTCTTGTATTTACGATTTTTATACTTTCGCAACCTGTTGCTACAAAGTATAATAGGTTTGTTCACCTAACGGTTGTTTGTACCACCTAAAACTAATCGAGTTAGATATAGGGTTATATATATATAAATGATCAAGATGAAGAGACGAGTTGAAATCCGGGTGACTCTGTCCGTCCGTCCGTGCAAGCTCTAACTTGAGTAAAAATTGAGATATCTTTATGAAACTTGGTAGACATGTTTCTTGGTACCGTGAGACGGTTGGTATTGCAGATGGGCGTAATCGGACCACTGCCACACCCACAAAACGCCATTAATCAAAAACAAATAAATTGCCATAACTAAGCCCCACAATAAGATACAAGACTAATATTTGGTACACACGATCACATTAGGGGGGGGTTGATCTGCAGTTTACAATTTTTTTTTTAAAGTGGCGTGGTTCTCCCTCACAATTTTCAAAGGAACACCCATTCTGGCCATACCTGAGCCAGGCGTGGAGTCGTTATCCTTATTAAATCGCAGGGAAAGAATTAAAATTCTCCATCACGATTTCAGCCGCCGATGGAAAGAAGAGTACATAAAGGATCTCCATAGAAGATATCGTTGGAAGACTTCTGAACAAGCGCCAAAGCTTGGAGATTGTGTCATTATTCATTATGATTGTCTACCCCCTACCGAATGGCGGCTTGGTCGCATAGAAAAGCTACCTTACGGCTCCGACGGTCATATAAGAGTCGTTGATCTCCGTACCCAAAGCGGAACGCTGACCAGACCGCTCGTGAAGTGTGCTTTCTACCAACCGCAAATATAAAAGATAAAGCAAATGATAAACGATAAATCGATAATAGTCCCGAAAACGTAATTCATAACTGTTTCAATAAATCGACAAAAAAACGAAAAGACAATAACTCGTAAACTCGACAACAATCCGTATATATAAGTATATAAACTAACGGGTCGATCAATATGACAACCCCTTCATGCAATAAACAGTTGTAGAATGCCTATTTCAACTTATATCTTACAACTTACAACCGCCCTCACCGACTACAACATTGCAAAATTTTTAGGGGCATGCAACCGATACAACGCCAGCAAATTGCCCAGGCTCATGGGCATTGTCTCAATTGCTTGGCAGCGGCACATAATACTAAGGAGAAACCTACACCGTTTTTAAAAACCATTTTATAGTTTCACAGTGACATTGAATTGTGTAAAACGATTGTATTAAATACAAGTATATTAAAATTGCGGATTTGAAAATCATTTTTCGTCTTTATACTTTTACATTTTATTCGGGAGCAAGTGTCTAAGTGAAAGTGGTGAGTGTTTTTTTTTTTGTGCAAATTAGCACCAAACTAAACACATAAGTTTTCTGTCATTTTTGTACAAGTATTTATCAAAAAAGTTTTACTTCAAAATAAAATTGAAAAAACACCAAAAATGGAAAAAAATCTGAAGATTATTTTCTTTCTTTAAATCAATCCTTGTATATACTTTGTTTCTTTTAGTGCCTGTAATGCTAATCTGAAATATTTATTTTTGTGCTAATATTTTAATATTGTTGCAGCTTAACTAATGCTAAAGACAGACATATGGTTTTCATACTATAAAGTGTCTATAATAAAAGCTCATGAAACCATGTACCACCATAGTGACACATACTTATATGGTGTGGTATTGTATGTGTTTGACACTCATCAGCTAATGCAAAAAAATTTCAATCAACTGAAACAAAATAAATAGGCGTGCATATTTTAGCACTAGTTTAGCTATTTTTATGTATTCCACGCACTATTTGGGGATTGAAATCTATTGCTCTTTGAAACATTTGGAAAAACACAAATCTTTCCAAAATTATATCTATTATATGGATACGAACACAAGGTATTCTTAGCATTGCGACTATCAATCTAAATAGAATACAATTTTTTAACCTTCCAGAGGTATCGCTGATTTTGTATTTCTTAAAAAAGTGTTTATTTATTCATAAATATCTATTTTGTCCCCTTCAAAACAATCACCCCTAGATATAATGCACTTATGGCAAAATAGGTTGCCAATCCTCAAAAAACTTGAAAAAGCTATTTTTTGTGATCTTGTTCAGCTCCTCCTTAGGTGCAGTTTTTATATCCTCAATCGTAGCGTAGCGTCGTTCTTTCAGTGGCTTCTTTTATTTTGCGATCAAAAAAAATACCCAGGAGGCATGTCTGGGGAATAAGGTGAATGCGGCACCATTAATGTGTAGCTTTTGGCCAAATCGATTTTTGTTCAAAAAGTATCGCGAATTTAGAATTTTCGCGAGCTACATGTATCGCATCTTCAGAAAATATCTACTTACCTAATAGCGTAAGTGCATTATATCTAAGGGTGATTACTTTGAGGGGGACAAAGTAGATAGTTACGAATAAACAAACACTTTCTTAAGAAACACAAAATTCGCGATAATTTTTGAATAAACCTCTTATGGTATAAAGCCAACAGGAAGTTTGAAAACCTTTTATTAGTTATGTGGTAGTAAGAGTAGTATTTACCCAATTTTATATATTTTTGGCATCACTAAATATTATTAACAGAAAAAGATGCCCTCTGAGTTTTATTATGGTACCATACAATCACCAATATATAAGATATAATGTCAAAAGGATGTTTGAAAATTCTGATATTAGTTATACAAGGTGAGTTCCAAAGTAAACAGTAATTAAAAAAAAAAAAACAGAACAAATGGTTTTATCGGCAAAATCAATTAATTTTATTCAAAATGGTCTTCTTCTGCTTTAATACAGCTTTTTGCACGGTCCAAAAGCATGTCGAACGAGTGTTTTAGTTCGTTGTCCGGTATGGCCGCCAGTATGCCGGTGCAAACCTTTTGAATGGCCTCCACATCTGCATAACGCTTTCCTTTCATCGGCAAATGCATTTTTTCGAGAAGGTAGAAGTACAAGTAGTAGTAGAAGACGTACGGTGCCATATCAGGTGAATATGGGTAGTGGTTGATTGTTAAAATGTGATTTTTGGTCAAATAATCGGCCACAATCGTCGATCGATGAGACGGCGCATTATCGTGCAACAAACGCCAACTTCCATCTTCGCGATATTCGGGCCGAACATGTCGAATACGGCGCACCAAACGCTTCAAAACTTCAAGGTAGAATACCGCATTAACGTTTTGGCCGGGAGGAACAAATTATTTGTGAACAGTACCCTTGGAATCAAAAAAAGAAATCAGCATTGTCTTCTCTTTTGACTTCTCCAGGCTCGATTTTTTTGACCACTTTAAAATCGTTGAAACTACTTGTGCACTCTGTATGGAGACGACAGCAAGTTTCCACTCGATTTTATCTACACATATTGGCCGATATATGCGGCATAAAGTCAACCTAAAGTACGAAAATATTTCGATCAGGTAAATGGGGGCTAAGCAAAGTATTGGTGAGATTCAACCCATTTTTGACACTGACATACTCTTATCAGGAAAGGAGGCTCTCCGAATTGCAACTAAAGGATGATCCAAGTAGAAGTACTTTTCTTAATAGCCTCTTTTTGACAGATCACGCGTGAGTCATGTCAGTCTATTATGTTATTTTTGTTCAGTATTATTTGGCATTTCCTCATTTAACGACTTATGCCTAAACAACGTTTACAAATCGATCATCTTTATTATGAAAATTCACGTTCTGTAAAGAATGTGTTTCGCGGGCTTCGCTCAACTAATGGTCAACTTAATCGGCCTACTGAGCGTACTACCATCACCCATCTTGACACCCAGCATTCAATACTGGATAATATTTCACCGAATAGACCACATCCAGCACACAGTGGAGAAGATATAAGGGCCGTAGCTGAGAGTGGACACGAAGACCGTGGAAAATCGATTCGGCATCGTTCGCAGCAACTCGGCAGACGTATGGAACGACTTGGCGCATTTTACGTCGAGATCTTAAATTGAAAGCGTACAAAATACAGCTTGTGCAAGAACTGAAGCCGTTCGACCTTTCCATACGATATCGCTTCGCTCTATCGGCTCTTAAAAAGTTCCAAGAAAATCTGACGTTTTCGAGTTGGAAATTTCAATTTAGACTTAGGGTTCGACTTAATGTTAGACTCCGTGCTATCAATAAACCTTTTATAGAGTAATTTATCCAATTTTGCATAATGTTGGAATTTAACTAAGAGAAATCATTTTTTTATTTTTAAGATTTTTCAACCGTTTGAGGTCCTTAGTATACCAAGGGAGCTTATAACGTTGTATATTTTTAACAGGGAAGATTTTAATGATAAAATTCTTAAATGGAATTCTAAAAAATGAAAAAAAAATTTGCAGTAGATAATGCAGAAAAAAAATTATTGGTTTTAAACGGTCTTTATAAAAATTTGAAATCGGAAAGAATGATAAAAGATAAAGACACAATATAAGAGTGGTACCAAAATAATTCACAATAGGGAATAGAAGTGTTGCCACACAATTAGTAATTCATATTTCGGACACTCTTTCTCAATACTTTACATTTTGATATACATTCAGAATAAATTATCTTCTATTGAGCATTTAACATGATTCGTTTTAGTTATATTCTTATTAAAATATCTCAAGTTATCTAACAATTTGTTGATGTAGGCTGCTTCTTTCGCTGTTGTAAAAAGTGCTATATACTCAGCCTTTGTGCTGCTAAGTGCTACCACGCTCTGCTTCTTCGATTCCCACGAAAAAACTGCTCCATCTGCTACAAAAAACATACCCTAAATATGAGTTCGATGAAAATGCAACTTAGTCTGATGTAACGGAGTACATGCTCAACTGCTGCTTCATGTTCTGCATATGGATCCGTATTGCGCTGTGATAATTTACATACAGAATGTACTAAACGTGTTGATAATGTCAGGTACTTTAACGCTCAAACGATGGATTGATACTCTGTCTTGTCGACTTTCTTACACGTCTCTTTACTGCATTGAGTGATGCAACCCGCATCCAATGGTGTTGCGGTATCTCTGCAATCGAACATGCCGTATTCTTGAAATAACTTTAGAATATACTGCATCTGGCACAATATGTTAGAGCCTGTTTCACTGTCTCGTTCTATCTCTATACCATGGAAATGCGTTAGTTGACCAATCAACCACTCGGAACTTCTTTGAAAATTTTGCTTTGATTTGCAGTATTTTGGACTTACATACTGGAAATGAGGAGATAATCTAGGTAGATAGATAGGGCATGGTAAAAAACCAATGTCTCCATCTATTCCATTCGCAGCCACTATGTTTTCTTCTTTTTGTTTTGATTTCTTAAGCTTTAAAACTATCTGGATAACTGCTGTCTACAAGGTACGTTGGTTACTTCATATAAACCTCATCACGTAACTCACTGTTGAGATATGCCGTTGATACGCCCATTTGATGCATGCGGAGACAATGCTCTTCTGCCAATGCTATTACCATCCAAATAGTAGCGTGTCTAACTACAGACAAGAACGTTTCGTAGTAATTGACACCAAAACGTTGAACACTGCCGTCTTTGTTACGCTTTATAGTGAATACTCACTTCGAGTCCATTGCCTTATGATCGCGTGGCAAATCAACCAGGTCCTCCTTCATCCAAACTCCTTCATCGATACTTTCCACTCATTGGAACAGGAGCTGTCAAATGCCTCAACCACACTGTTTGGAGTTACAATTAAATCTTCGTTCATCAATTTTAGTACATTATACTGTTTTTAGGGACGTCCTCCGTTTCCGGTAAATTTCGATCGTCCAGGGCCAACTGTTACAGAATTTCATTTATCGCTTCTGTCATCCCGATCTCATTTGATACTAAGACTGTATCAATATTTTTAGCAATCACGTCATCTTCCGCTTTTGATGTCGAATCCAATTGCAGCATTCGCCTTCCGCGTCATTATTTTTTTTGAAAGATATTAGACGCGTTTCGCGCTCTCTACTAACGTTAACATTTTCGATAAAAATAACGTCTCGACTGGAAATAACCGATAACTCCCTTTGTACGAAATTTGGATGTTGGGTGGCGCGACAAATCATCTATGAAATAGCGAAATACCGGGATCTGAAACCGACACACAATTAATAGGACCACAAATGTCACTATGAACTATCTCAAGTAACGATTTCGCACAAGTTTCCTATTCTTGCGAAACCGGCATTACACTTACTTTTTTAGCGCATGTCTTACACATAAAGTCGGCGACTATTTTGCCGAATTTTAAACCGAATACTGTACGTTTGATTGACATTTATATCTTTTAAACAATTGAAGTTAACGTGTTCAAAACGATTGTGTCAATTAATTGCATAATTTAAGGCATCTTTTGAAACTGTTGCGTTATATAATTTATATGCTCTTATATAAAAACAAACCATTATACTTGATCGCTTTAATTGTTTTACTCACAGACACAAAATTATTATCAAAATCCGGTACATACAATGCATTTTTAGAGTAATCACTGTACCTAAAATATCAACGCCACCGCGACCCGTTGCACTTATGCATTTGTTACCGGCTGGATATATTTTCACAGTACTTTTCTCGAATGTTCTAAACAAACTTTTATGCGAAGTGGCACCACTGTCTATTCACCAAATGTGCGACGATATTACTGCACTTGCCTGAATTGTTGTTGTCAACATAGACACGAACGCTTAACTTTTGCTTCTTTCTTTCTTTTCTGTACACGCCGAAGCAAAATATCAGCGCCCCTGGTGGTGATTGATGATAATTATGATAGAAATTTAATTATTTAGGATTTTATAATATAATATGTAGTAATGTACGATGTAATATAAGTACAGATGAAATATAGGATAATATTATAGAAAGAATAGCCAGAATATATATTGTTTAAATGAGCTAAGCCTCAGTAAATAACCACACCATTCTACTCGGAAAAACTGGCGCACCCTAATAACGCCCACCACATTCTCACCAATACACCACACCAGATGACACCACATAGGACAGTACAACACACCACAACACCGCGCGTGTACATCACCAGCTAACAAAAGGAATGAACAGCGCAGCTTTATCACCTCATTCGAATATACACGTCAGTCAACACGGTTTCTGCTTGCTGCCTTTATTCGTTTTTTTCGCCAACTACAATCCTGCGCGCTACATCTAATTCGTTTCGTCAACGCGTCTGAGCACCACATCGATCTCAGTTTGGCTCATCTTTGCGCCTAACCGGATTCAACGGCTTCAGCTTTCAACGTTCCCTGTTTTCGATCCGTATTTCTACTCGTACAGCGTTTGCAAACGCATTATAAATATTTTATAATTAATTTAAATAAAAAAATATTAAGCTTCTGTATACAAATTAAACGGGCGTTTTTGTTTACAATACTTAGTGAGAGTGTCTAATTTATTCATAGTCCTTCGAGCCATACCGAATGGCACCTTTGGTTTTAACATCAAATTAACTAAACTTACAAACATAATAACAGTGCAGTTTCATAAAAGTGCAAAAAAAGTGCTATGTAGTGACAAAAAAAAATGAAAAGATACAATTAAAAATATAAAAAAAGAAAAGAAATTCAAACATACATATGTATACATACATATATAGAATAAGTACGGGCTAAACAAAATACAAAAAGGAGAGAACATTTTCACCAAAAGTAAAACAAAACCCAAATCTATAAAGCGGGCGCGAAACTATAATAAAAATAAAATAATATATAAAAACCGGTCGCGACTAAGCAGAAAACATACATACCTATACAACAAATATGTTCAACAAATCAAGAACAAATAACACACACAATCAATAAGAAGCAAACTCTCGCGGAGGCGAAGGAAGAATCAAATTTCCCCTAAAAACCCTTAAGGCGTTACAAAGTGAGTCGTATTGATTCCACTTATTGTTATATATAATATGCACTTATTTATACTGAAAACTACAGTTTATCCTTATAAAAACTGTATTAAAAATAAATAAAAGAAAGAAAAACTTCCGACCAGCAATTTCACGCAACGGCTTTAATTTGCGGAAAAGGCCCGATACTGTTCGATATAAGAATATTTATATACATGTATACACATTTACATATGTATATAAGGACAAAATAAAAAAAAATATAAATACATCAAATTTTTTAACAAGAACTTAAGTACATACGCATGTGTACCACTTTTCAAAGTCCACATTGGCATACATCCCGCAATACCCCTTGTAAGAAACAAGGAGAATTGCGTACAAAAAAAAACTAAAAGCACATTGATCTCTTCAACGAGCTCTCAATTGCATTAGAAAATATACATACATACGCACAAACAATCCGTGCATACTTATGTACAAACAATCCGTGCATACTTATGTACAAAGTATATTGATCTCTTCAACGAGCTCTCAATTTCACGAGCACATAAATATATATTAACAAGTCCGTGTATTAGGGTGTACCTAAATACATCAACATAAGGACATAAAAAATATTATTAAATTAAAAGTGCGATTTTTATCAATTAAATTACATAAAGCAATATATTCAAAATAAAACCACAACGAAATCTTATCGCAAGTAAATTCAGTTTACACTGAAAAAATAAATAAAAGGTTATATATTAATAATTCATTGAAACATTATATAAATAACATAACAAAAATTGTTAATGGCGACAAAAGTCAAACTACACCTGTAGGAGCTACACGCTCAAAACAGTTTGCCAAATTCATTTCTGAGAGTGACAGATTAACACGATACTGCAATCGATTTTCATCTTCACCGATTCAAGACATCTCTGAATCGTTATTGGAAATAAGAAAACAAAATATTGACAATTATTGGACTCGTCTCCAAACGGCTCATGACGCCATAGTAGATTATGACAATTCAGATCTACCACACGATTTTAAATCATCGGCTTACGCACTATACGAAAACTGCTTAAACCAGTACAAAGAAACAAAAGTTATGATTTCTGATCAATTAAAGCTAATAAAAGCGATTGCACCTCCACATCAGAGAGTAGAGCTGCCAAAAATTCAAAGTCAAGAGGCAGGTTCAGGGATCCATCTCGAGGTGCCCGCATGTGACACAGAAATATTTTATGGAGGTTATGAAGAATGACCGTCCTTCCGGGACATGTTCACTGCCGTATACATCAACCATCCAAAATTAGCAAAAGCGCAAAAATTGTATCACCTCCGATACAAAACTAAAGGTCAAGCAGGCGCAATAGTAAAACAGTTCGTACTAAATGACGACAATTTCAATTTGGCTTGGGAAGCTCTAAAAGCAAGATATGAAAATGAAAGAATATTGGTCGATAAACAAGTAACGACACTCATAAACTTGCCTAAAATTCAAAAAGAAACAAGTGAAGAATTTGTTAGACTACAATCCACTGTTTCTAATTGTTTGTCGGTTCTATCGACACAAAACAAGAGCACAGACAGCTGGGACCCTATTCTGGTAAATATATGCACCGCAGCATTACCAGAAAAATCGTTATTTTTGTCGGAGCAATCGCTCTCATCTCGGAAAAAATGCCCAACGTGGCAGCAAATGAAAGAATTTCTAACTACCCAATATTAAATAGCAGAAAGGGTAGACAACAAAACACTAGCTAGAACTAAAAACGTTCAAAACGACCTCAATAGAAGCTTCAATAGACCCCAAGCCAGTAGCAACAACAATTTAAACAGAAGCTTTTACAAAACGCAATCGTTCACATCCGAACAGAATAAACATACGTCATGCGAACTATGCACGAGAGGGCATAAACTACAATCTTGCGTGATATTTAAAAAATTAAAAATTCACGAAAGAAACAATTTTATAAGATCAAAAAGATTATGTACAATTTGCTTGTCACATACGCATACTCATAAAAATTGTCAAAGCAAATTCAATTGCATTTACTAACGAAAAAGACATCACGCAATGCTTCACTACAGCACATTTCCCAGCTTACCCCAAAAGAGCGCATATATTAGTATAAAAAGAACCACGGGCTTAGTATCAACTACAAATCCCAAAAACCACAATACCGAAAATTGCCAAATAACACCATGTTGCTCAAAGGTACAAAACACTCAAACGCTACACAGCGAAATACAAAATAGGGCATTACTACCCACAGCAGTCATCTCCATCGAACATCGAGGAGAACTCTACAAACTTAGAGCCTTAATAGACGAAGGATCACAACGATCCTTCATAGCATCTAGGGCACAAAATAGGCAAAAACTGCCATCAAAACTAGCCAATTTTGAAATCACCGGAATGGACGGAAGAGTAGTCCAAAACTCAAATAACATCTGCCCCATTACCCTAATTTCCCCCCAAGAATTCTAGCAGACGCTAAAGTCCTTCCGCAACTTACTAACATGCTTCCAAGCTATCACATAAATAGCAAACATTGGCAAAAGGTTTCACACCTAAAGCTAGCAGATCCCAACTGCAACGCCCCCGCTCAAAAAGATATTCTAATAGGCAGCGATCTCATACCACAGATAATACTCGAAGGTATTGAGAAAATTTCAAATACACTATTGGCGCAAAACACTATATTTGGTTGGATGAGTTGAGAGTGGACTAGTTCCAGAACCAGTTTCCACATCAAGAACTCAAGTTGACGAAAATTCAAAGAATACCTTTATTCACAATCAAGGAAATTTCGGGAGTTAGAAAAATGCCACCTCATATCAATTACAACCCCAGAAGATCAGTATTGTGAAGACTTCTACAATGCCACAACTACTCGATCAAATAATGGCCGGTACGTCATGCGACTACCACTAAATTCACAATGTTCCAACACTGCACGAATTGGCAGAAAAAACAAAGTCAGAGTCCCTTGAGATATGTGGCGCGCTCCTACTTGCCAAATTAGTGCATACATACTTTAGCATATATCAAAATTGTCCCAAAAAAGTCGAAAAATTGACACAACAAATTGTCCTATAGTAGCTTACTTTTTCATAATATAATCATATAAAACAATTTAAAATTAAAGCGATCACCATACTCCCAATGCGATACAATGACGCACCAAGTCTTACAACAAGCAAAGGTCGCTCTAATCGCATATATCTAAGCCCTCCTCGTATTGGTGGTTTATGGAAAATAATACTATAATATAATAATAAGTAATACTTGTACAAATCCACTTAATAAGGAGCCGTTAATCACAAATCTTACGCTCGCAATATTCCTCTTCAAAAGTTTCAAAGGAGTACCCATTCTGGCCATATCTGAGCTAGGCGTGGAGTCGCCATCCTATAAGCCGATAGTAAAGTAATAGTAGATAACCGGCAATAAAATGAATAAACAAAATTATACCATCTAATAAAACTTCGTCACAACCACCAATCGAATAAATGCAAAACAACGTTAACGCACTAACTTCCAAATCAAAACACATAATACCCACCACCACCACACCAGATGACACCACATAGGACAGTACAACACACCACAACACCGCGCGTGTACATCACCAGCTAACAAAAGGAATGAACAGCGCAGCTTTTTCACCTCATTCGAATATACACGTCAGTCAACACGGTTTCTGCTTGCTGCCTTTATTCGTTTTTTCGCCAACTACAATCCTGCGCGCTACATCTAATTCGTTTCGTCAACGCGTCTGAGCACCACATCGATCTCAGTTTGGCTCATCTTTGCGCCCAACCGGATTCAACGGCTTCAGTTTTCAACGCTCCCTGTTTTCGATACGTATTTCTACTCGTACAGCGTTTGCAAACGCATTATAAATATTTTATAATTAATTTAAACCTAAGCGTTAATAAATAAAAAATTATTAAGCCTATGTATACAAATTAAACGGGCGTTTTTGTTTACAATACTTAGTGAGAGTGTCTAATTTATTCATATATACTTGTATAGAGATTACCAGCAAAACCACAACAAATAAAATTAGAGAAATAATAATTACACATTTGGAGGGTGGGTGTATGGGAAAAAAATAGCCGGAGTTTAGAAGATAAAGAAACAAAAGAGTAGTTTGCTTCTCACGAAGTACCAGTTGACCCATCTAGCTTAGATAATCCGGCCGCTAGATGTCGCAGAAGAGTGGAAAAATATCTGTGTGCAAGGAAAATTACCATAGAGCATTCTAGAGGATTGCCACGCCTCTGGTGGTCGTCGATGATAATTATGTTAAAAAATTATTTAGGATTTTATGATATGTAGTATCGTATGTAGTAATAACTGGTGATTCAAGTAAAGGTACTTTTTTCAATAGCCTATTTTTCCCACATCTTGCATAAGTCGTGTCAAGATGTTATGATATTTTTGTTCAATATCATTTGGCACCTTTACGAAAATTCACGTTCTGTAAGGACAGTGCTTTGCGTGCTTCGCTCAACTTATTGTCAGCATTCATTATTGGATAATATTCGACAAAAAATGTAACGGCCGTAGCTGAGAGTGTACACGAAAACCGTGGAGGGTCGATTCTACTGCAATTTTATGCATAAAAGACAACGGTTTGTATTTGTGGGCCGGTAGAATCATCGGTCCATATTTCTTCAAAAATGATGCCGGTGAGGACGTAACCACCAATGGCTTCCGTTATCGTGCCATGATAACCGATTAACACTTCGGTGAGCAGATAATTTTACGTTTTGGACGTAATGTAAAGTGCCATGCCATTCGCCAGGTACCAGTCGAAATTCTCGAATGAGATTAAGTTTAAATTTTCTGTGTTTTTTGCTTTAAAAAAGTAGGGAAGCTCGAAATGGATCTCCCTATAAAACTTTATAGACATTTAATTTTACACAAGGTAGAGTACAAAACGACTTTATAGAAGTCAAATTTGGAGCGTGGACGTGGTACCGCCCATATTTAGGTAAAAATCCATATCTCGGGACCTACCATAACCAAAGTCGGTATGTAATATTTTCCAGACATTCCCGCTTTCCAGTACACAAATTAAGTATTAATTGAATGTATCGGGATAAACCTTTGCACGAATGCTGACTTTAACTTTAGCTTAAGACCAAAAATTATCCCAATCGAACCAAAACTGTTCAAGCCCCCAGCTTTCCTTAGTCCCCATATAGCTATCAGAATAATTTTCGAAGTTCCGGCTGAGTTTATACCGCAAATATTGGCCAATATGGGAGTTATCATAATGACAGGTGAAAACTTGCTTTAACCGCCATATAACTAATATCAGCATTTAAAAAAATCAGGTTGATTTTATTCCGATTGATGATGATATATAAGGTACATTAATAAAACTCAGAGATCATCATTTTCTGTGGCCATGGCAAAAATGGATAAAGGCAGTTCAATAATATCCCCATCTCTCATAAACCAAATATAAGATTTTCAAACTTCTGATTGGCTTTATACAGTATATATCGGTCAATATGTAAGATATCTTAACAAAATTAACTGAACGGACATTTGACTTAATATAGATTAATGCCGAAAATATGTAATATTGGTCTACGAATTACCCAAACTATCATATACGACATATAATGACTTTCGTTATTGTAACAAACCCAATGCTGAATATGTCGGTCAGTGTATGAGTTAAATATTGATAAAATTAATTAATGGAAGAAATTGCCCCGTCTTGATCCTTGCAAGTTGCAAGAAAATGAAATGTTCGGTTAAACCCGAACTTTTCCATCCTTACGTGTTTAATATAAAGTTTTGCCACACCCGGTTCGATCTTTGCAAGTTACAAGAGTAAATGACCTTACTTACTAGTTGATGGCATGTGCATTATGTACCGGTTTCATCCCAACGGAAGTAGAGACTGGATTAAGTATACGATAATTCTTCCAGTATACAGACTCATGTATTGTAGTTATGAAATCTGCTGGGACACCTCGATTCATTTTCATCATAACCTTTACCTCTGGAAGGTTACAAAATTGTATTATATTTCGACTGCTAGTGGCAATGCTGTGAATACCTTGTGTTCGTAGATAAACCAATAAGTGTATTGAGGTGTAATAATTATCCATGTAATCGATATAATTTTGGAAACATCGAACCCTACGAATCATACGGTTCCTTAGGCGGTATAAAATGTAATTTTGCAGTATTAATTTCAAAATTGTTATATAAAACCAGAAATGTCTCAAAGTACAGCAAATTTCAATATCTAAATAAGGCGTGGAACACATAAAAAAAATACTAAGTTTTAATATTAGTTTTTAGGGGCTCGGTCAAGTATTCACCCAATTTTATCCATTTTAGACACAAAGCTACATTGTTATTATTAACATACGCTCTCTCGTTTTCACTAAGATAACTCACATATTGGCCGATATAGCTCTTGAAACATTCAAAAAGATCTTAGATAGTTCATTCTGGCCACCAGGGCCTTTTGTACGCGAATTAAAGCCTAAACTTAGAAGTCAAACTGAAGAAAACATTGCTAAATTACCAAAAGCAGCCACCGATATAAAAAAATTATTAGTAAAAATTCGCTAAGCATTTATTATCACAATGTTAGAGGTCTTAATACAAAATTAACCGACTTGTATTTAAATAGTTCCAATTTTAATTTCCATATAATTGGATTTATAGAAACATGGTTAAAACCTCACATTTTTGATAATGAGATTTTAAACAGCAAATTTCAAATATTTAGATGTGATCGACTGAACAGAATCGGTGAAGGTGTTCTATTTGCCGTACATTTCGATATCCCATCTGAAGATGTTCTTGTTCCAGGAATCGACTCATTTGAATTTAAATGTATTAGAGTCTATGTTAATAGTTGCTTTATTTATTTAACCCTGTCTTATAGACCACCCCATTCGGACTTATCTGTATACATGCAGCATGCTTCTTTAATAAATAGTCCTACTTCGATAGGAGATTTCAATGTACCGTGTGCTTCGTGGAAAGCTTTCGATGACTATATCGTACCGATTTGCAATCGGTCATGTTTTCATGAGTTTTTCGAAAAAATGTCCGAGTTGGGTCTGAACCAAATTAATTTGATTCCGAAAAAATTTGATAAATGCTTAGATTTAGTATACGTTGATACCTCTTCAAAGTGTTCCGTTGTTCAGAGTAATCCTCTTGTTCTACCAGAGGACTCGTGTCATCCTGCTTTGAAAATATCTGTCGAAATCATGAGCAATGTACGGGATTATAATTATCAAACTTCGTGCTTCCGTACTCTGTTCAACTTTGCGAAAGCTAATTTTAAAAAGTTAAATACAGAACTTTCTACAATATCATGACCTAGTTATAATGGTGATATTAAATTGAGTGTCTCTCATTTTAATAATATTATTACGAAATTATTTGAAAAGTATGTTCCAATAGTAATTGTTAATAAAAGTAAAAGTAGAAGTCCGTGATCTTCAAAATAGTTACATAAATTGAAAAACTCGAGCCTTTAAACATTTAAAAAAAAACCGGTTCACTTGTCGACTATTCTAAATATTTTGTATTGCGTCGGCAATATTTTGACCTAAACAAAAAATGTTATAGTCGTATTATTAAGTAATAATTACTTGAATAAAGTAAAAAAGAATGTTGTAAGTAATCCAAAGACGTTTTACCCCAAACGCAGGATTTACAAATTTCCGTCCGCGATGAAATACAAATCTATAATTTCAACTGAAAATATTATTATATCCAATATGTTTGCAGAATTTTTCAAGTCAAACTACTGTAATAATTCTTCCACACGTACTGTGTTCGAATACTTTAATTAACGCTCCAATTATTTCTGAAGAAGACGTATTAATTAAATTAAATAAGTTAAAACAATCTTTTAGTTACGGCCCAGACATGATACCCTCATGCTTCCTAAAAAATAGTGCCAAATATACTTACTTGCCTTTGACAAGGATATTTAATTCCTCTCTTAAACACGGTATATTTCTTTCTTTATGGAAACAGTCATTTATAACTCCTTTGCATAAAAGCGGATTTAGGTCCGTCCAACATTGAAAACTATAGAGGTATCGCAAAACTATCAGTTTACCTAAACTTTTTGAAGCTATCATCACTGACCATATAACCTTTGCGATTTCTCCGTTAATTTCCTCATCTCAGCATGGATTTCGTAAAGGGAAATCGACTCTAACCAGAGAACTTAAAACAATGAGAAGGTGCAGGTTCGACAGCGAACAATTTGTAGGAATTTATCAAGGAGTTCACCACAGATGCACGAGAAACAAATAACATTTTTCGCTTTTATAACAGCGGTGAATCTGTACACATACGCTCTCTTAACATAACCAACCGACGAATATTGAAGAGAATATAATATGTGAGCAAAACTGGGCATATTGATATGCCATTTGAAATATATTCCCTTTTATTGAACTATTATTTATTATTTTTTAAATTATTTTATGTTAATTCATTTTTACTTTATTATGAGAAATATATCAAAATACTTTTAAATTATTACTAATAAAGTATTTTGATATATTTTTTACTTTTAAATTATTACTAATAAAGTATTTTGATATATTTCTTAAAATAATTAATTAATTGTACTTGACACCATTATGGAGTCATAAAAGTACAGAATTGTGTTTATATAAACATGTATTCAATACTAATTTCAGTTGATTTTCCTATAGAAATTTGACTGGCTTAGAAGCAAATGTGCAACAGGACATACATACATATATTATGTCGTTTACACATTTGTATGTATTTTTATGTAGATATGTACACTCATTACTTCATGTGAAATCTCCGTTGACACATTTTTTGCTTTTATGTCAAAGAGTCAATCTGTCGAAGAACTGACGCGACGACAAAGCGTCACAACATTGTGTTGTTGGTAGAAAATCCGAGATGTGCCATACACACTCTTACAAACATACATCGCATATGGGCAAGTGCAAAGTCAATGTGTGTACAAAAAAATCGAACGTACTTACATAAATTCTTTGACAAATACAGTCAATCCCGGTTAAGTGCCAAAACCAAAGATGCAGATTTTTTGTGCTTTGTAGTACATAAGCGATTGTGGTACTTAAGCGAGTGGTACCAAAAAAAATTATTTCTATGTATTTAAAAAAAAATTACCGTTTTCTTTGAAAAATTAAGAAAAAAAAAGTGAGATGCAGCAAGACACCGGCAGATAAGAGGGATTGGAGGAGTGATACTTAACCGGGGTTTACTGTATACATAAATCAGAGGAATATTGAATATTTTCTTTAAAAAGTTTCTTGAATTGTAAATCGACAAATTTACTATGTTGTCACTTTTATTCTAAAATATTTTAATACTCATATTTGAGGGGTTGTCACTTTTCCCTTCTAGAGGGAATATCAGAAATTTGTTCAATTTATGATTTTTAGCTTTTGCCATCGTCGCGAAAAGACGCTTGTAGGCAAACGCATGCTCGGGGAGATGTGTAAGGCGTTTGCTTTTATGAATGAAACGACTTAGCTTATTGCTTGTGCGCCAGCGTTCATGAATGAAAATGTTGTTGGTGTGTGATTTACTACAAATTTAGGATTTGGCTACCATATTGATTTTTGGTGCTCATGCTATTTGAGACAGTTGTTGTTTTTGTACAACAATGTTTGTATTCTGCCTATTGGCTGACGTACTTACATTTGTACGCTTAAATGTATGTAGATTTGTGTATGCATTACTTATTTTGCGCGGTCGTACGCATATTTGTACATACATACTTACATATAGAGCAGTGCGCTTACATGTTTTCATTGATAATTGATAATATATTATTACAAGTATATTATATAATATAACATATTGATGTACATATGTACATACATAAATTATGAATTTTGTAACAACTGAAATTAGAAAATTATGAAAATAGTAAAATATCATTTCTTGCATAATCTTTCACATTTTATCAATGTAGCATTTGTGCAAAAAAATCATATTTTATCAATTTTTCATCATAAAAATCGTTTATATGGCAAAAAATAATCATGCATATGTGAAGTGGCATTTGTATTTTTTGTTTTCTCATTCATTTCATTTCATTTTTCTCTTTATGTTGGGAGATACGTAATTTGTCAGAGAAGGTTGTTAGAAATTCTCATTTCTGTTAAATAACAGCAAATGCTACAGAAAATGGTGAACTCCTTGATCTTAATTTTTCAGCCAACCAATCGAGCATCATACAAAATTCAATTTGCACCTTCTCGTTGTTCTAAGTTCTCTGGTTGTATCGCTCCCTCTTAATGATTACATACATACATATTATATAGATATACAAGTATATATGTGTATCGAAAATAAACATATTACATAAAGGGATTTCCTTATATGCTTACATTTGTGTATTAAAAACACACTACGTTTCCAACAACAACATACCAAAGTATTTACTTGCAAACTTTTCCGGCAATACCCCTTACGCTTAACAAAGCAATAAGCAGGATTGCGTCAAAACAAGGAAGCTAAGGCAAATTGAGAACTTAACAGAAAAAAAAAAATCAAACAGAAATTTACATACATATATATATGCATTTTAATTTACAAACAATATATACATACGTACATATACAATATACCACATTTTCATATGCACACATACATTTTTACATATAATATATATACTTAATCTAACAACAACCACATATTAATTTGAAAATACATTTTATATAAATGCCAAGAACAATACACATACATACATAAATTCAATTTTATCTATTTTAATATACTGGTACATGATTATAAATTGATACATATATACAATACATAAGTGCATACCGTAAAATATCGGCACATTACCAATTGCAATTTCTCGCTCTCTCCGCACAGCGTTCATACATATATACATAAATTTTACGAGAATCAATTATTCTCCTTTTCGCGGTCTTTTCGCACTGTGTACATATATACACGCGCATTTACATACATAACGGCGCAGGTATACAAACATACATACGGACTTCGCTTCAAAGTCCACATTGGCAAATATTCCGCAATACCCATTGTTCTTTGTTAAACAAAAACAAGCAGGATTGCACAAAACATAATATAATACATACATACATATGTACAAAGTGCATTGATCTCTAAGACGAGCTCTCAATTGCGCACAACGACAAGTACATATGTATCAGCTGATCCGCTTATAGGTATACCCTATAGGAATTACGGACGCATAATATTATATATACAAATAAAATTAACAATAAAAAACATTTGCGTTTATTAATAATAAATTATATAATATTAAAAAAAAAATATATATAGAAAAAAATCTTCTTTTTTTAAAAGAGTTTTCAATATATTTATTACACTGAAAATATTTTAATTTATTTCGGCATACCTTTTTAAAGGAGCTCAGACTCAAAAGAATCAAAAATATCTTAATTGTTAAAAGTATCAAAGATGATTTCAGATAATAAAAGTCCATGTACACCTGCAGAAGCTACACGCTCAATGCAAGGTGCTACAAAGCAAAAGAGGGATAAAGACATTTCTTACACTATACTGCACTCGATTTTCATCTTCGCCGATTCAAGAAAATTCTGAATCGGTATTAGAAATCAAAAAAGACAATCTTGGCAATTTTTGGAAACGTCTCCAAGCTGCATATGACGCAATCGTAGAATCTGACGACTCAGATCTACCAGAAAATTTCACGCCAAATACGAAAACTGCTTAGACCAGTTCGAAGAATTATTTCCGATCAACTAAAGCTAATAAAAGCAATTGCACCTACTCCACATCAGCGAGTAGAGCTGCCACAAGTACAAAGTCAAGAAGCAACTTCAGGCATCCATATCAAGGTGCCCGCATGTGACACATAAATATTTCATGGGGGTTATGAACAATGGCCGTCCTTACGGGACATGTTTACAGCCATTTACATGAACCACGCAAAATTATCAAATGCACAAAAATTGTATCACCTCCGATACAAAACAAAAGGTCAAGCAGGCGTAATAGTAAAACAGTTCGCACTAAATTACGATAATTTCAATTTGGCTTGGGAAGCTCTTAAATCTACATATGAAAATGAAAGAATATTGGTCGAGCAGTACCACTGTTTCTAATTTTTTGTCGGTTCTATCGACACAAAATATTCCCACATACAACTGGGACCCAATAGTGGTAAATATATGCACCGCCGCTTTACCAGAAAAATCGTTACTTTTATGGGAGCAATCGCTCTCATCTCAAAAAAAAAATGCCCAACATGGCAACAGATGAAAGACTTTTTAATAACCCAATACGAGATCGCAGAAAGGGTAGATAAAACAATGGTAAGAACGAAAACCGTTCAACACGACCTAAATAGAAGCTTCCACACACCCCAAGCCAGTAGCGACAACAATTTAAATAGAAGCTTTTTCAGAAATCAAACGTTCACATCCGAACAGTACAAACAAACGTCATGCGAACTAAGTACAGGGGGCATAAGCAAAAATTTTGCGAGAGATTCAAAAAATTGATTATTATCGACCGAAACAATTTTGTAAAAACAAAAAGACTTTGTACAATTGCACATATTTGCGTTTATTGTCATAAACGACATCATTAAATGCTGCATTACAGCACATTTTCCAGCTCACCCTCAAACGGCGAAAATATGAAAAAAGCCACGGGTTTAGTTGCAACAGCAAATTCCGAAGTGCGAAATCTCGAAAATTGCCAAGAAGCAGCATGCTGCTCAAAGACATTCAAAACCCAAACGCTACACAGCGAAAATCAAAGTAGAGTACTACTACCCACAGCAGTCGTCTCCATCGAATGCCGAGGAGAACTGTTTAAGCTTAGGGCTTTAATAGATCAAGGATCACAACGATCATTTATAGCGTCTAGGGCTCAAAATAGGCTACAACTGCCAACAAAACTAGCTAATTTTGAAATCACCGGAATGGACGGAAGAGTAGTACAAAACTCAAACAACATCTGCCCCATTACCCTAATTTCCCCCCAAGCAGATAAGCGAATTCTAGCAGAAGCTATAGTCCTTCCGCAACTTACTATCATGCTTCCAAGCTATCACATAAATAGCAACAATTTCCTAACACACTCACCTTAGGTCACTCTCGCACCCCTGCAATACAGCAGTTTTTAAGTATGGAAAAAAACTTAAAAAAGGTGAGTTAAGCCAGAATACAATGGCGTGTTAGAAGAATACCTCCATTTAGACCACATGGAGGAAGTAAGCGCAGGCGAAAAAATCATAAATGACAAATATTACCCATTTTACTTGCCTCATTACGCAGTAGTAAGGCCAGGTAAAAAAACAACGGACGCCAGAGTGGTTTTCAATGCCTTAATTTCCACTTTCCAAGGAAATTCCCTAAAGGATATTCTATTTACGGGACCCATACTCCAACCAGATTTAATGCTTCTCATATTAAATTGGCGTATATTCAAATACGTATTCAATGGGGACGTTGAGCAAATGTGTCGACAAATACTAGTACATAAAGACGACCAACATTTTCAGCGAATTATTTTCTGGAAATCTCCCAATAGTCCACTCCGCGACTTTAAATTAAAAACAGTTACGTTTGGCGTACCATATCTAGCCATTTCAATACTGCACGATTTCGCAGAAAACACCAAGTCAGAATTTCCTCTGGCAACCCAGGTGTTAAAAACACAAACGTATGTAGACGATATCCTGTCTGGAAATCACAGTCTTCCACAAGCATACGAGTCACTATCACAAATAGTAAAAGCCCTTAAAACCGCAGGGTTTCCGTTGAAAATGATAACGGCGAACCACCCTATTATTTTAAAAAATATATCACATCAAAATTTGTTAGGTACTAATTTCCTTAAATTCGAAAAGGAAAGTACAACAAAAACTCTGGGGATCCAATAGAATGCAATATCTGACCGGTTTTCATACACACAGAGTCAATATCTGCATTATCCGCCATAACAAAGCGACAAATTCTATCCTCTGTGGCAAAACTTTTCGACCCCGGAGGATGGCTTTCACCAATTATGATACAAGCGAAAATCTTGATACAAGAATTATGGTTAGATGGAACCGACTGGGATGAACAAGTAAAACCACTTCGTTTAAAAAAGTGGTCCCAGTTTGCGAGCAATATAAATGATATCTCACAGATACAAATCCCTCGATGGGTAAATTATGCCCCGGAACACAAATTTGAACTACACGGCTTCTGTGACGCCTCTGAAAAGGCATATTGCGCCACTATATATGTTCGCACACAAAGCGACGTTGCGACCACAAGCCACTTACTAGTGGCAAAAGCAAAAGTAGCTCTAAAAACAATAAGTCTACCACGACTTGAACTATGTCGTGCGCTACTACTTTCCAAATTAGAATCCATGGTGCAAATGCATTTTACATGGCAAGATACAAATTATATCTGTGGTCCGATTCTGAAATTGTATTATTGTATTAGCATGGTTAGAAAACCACCATATGCATGGAAGACGTATATTTCCAATCGAACGTCTTACATTCGTGACCTAGTAGGATCAGCCACTTGGCGAATTGTAGCCAGTGCTGACAACCCTGCTGATCTAGGTACAAGAGGATGCAAACCCCTGCATCTTGCCACTACCACCCTCTGGTGGAATGGCCCCCGATGGTTAACAGAATCTCCCGATTCTTGGCCACAATCGCCCATGCGCAATATAATTGCCCCAGAAAGTCGAAAAATCGACTCTTTTCACGCAACAGTGGATGATACGGACATCCTCGAACGATTTTCATCGTTCTCCCGAGCCCTCAGAGTAATTGCTTACATGTTCAAATTTATAGAGCAACTCAAAACCAAAGTCAAAAAAACAGCAAACTCCCAATGCGATACAGTGACGCACCTAACCTTACAACAGGCAAAGGTCGCTCTTATCGCATATACTCAAGCGCGCTACGCGCCGCGATATATCACTATTGAGAGAATCAAAACCTATTGATAAGAGAAGTTCACTCTTAGTTCTAAACCCATTCCTCGACACGAAAGGTCTTCTTCGTGTGAATGGTCGGCTCCCCAATTCAAGCCTAACGTATAACGAACGCCATCCCATAATTGTACCAGAGAAGTCTCGACTTCCCACATTGCTCATCAGTTATATCCACATATTAATGCTTCATGCCGAACATCGTCTCATGCAACATATGCCCCAAATAAAGAGTGCATTTTCTGGTGCAAAATCTGCACCACGCATAAGCAAAAGATGCGAACACAGATTATGGCTGCACTTCCCCCGGAACGCTGCAACTTTGCTCTGCCTTTCTATACCACAGGTGTCGATTTTGCTGGGCCTTTTCAAATAAAGGCGTCCATGTTAAGGTCTCCCACTCTGATGAAAAGCTATGTGGCTGTCTTTGTCTGTTTTACGACAAAAGCAGTACACCTTGAGTTTTGTACTAATCGGACAAAGGAGGCTTTCCTTGCGGCATTTGCTCGCTTCGTCGGACAACGCGGTTTTCCATCGAAGATAATGAGCGACAATGGTAAAACCTTTATCGGCGCTCAAAGAGCCACCGAAAAACAATTTGTGGACTTTATCCTCCAAAACTCACTTGAGATCGTACAAAAGTACACACCGCAAGGCATTAATTGGCAGTTTATCCCCCCAAGCGCTCCTCGTATGGGTGGTTTATGGGAATCAGCTGTAAAAAGGTTCAAAACCCACTTAAAAAGTAGCTGGAAATTACAAATTCAATTACGAAGAATTCACTACATTATCAATTCGAATTGAAGCCGTTCTCAATTCACAGCCTCTCCCCACCCTCTCGCAAGATCCCTCAGATTTCACAGCCTTAACTCCAGGGCACTTTTTCAAAGGAACACCCATTCTGGCCATACCTGAGCCAGGTGTGGAGTCGTTGTCCTTATTAAATCGCTGGGAAAGAATTAAAATTCTCCATCACGATTTCCGCCGCCGATGGAAAGAAGAGTACATAAAGGACCTCCATAGAAGATATCGTTGGAAGACTTCTAAACAAGCGCCAAAGCTTGGAGATTGTGTCATTATTCATTATGATTGTCTACCCCCTACCGAATGGCGGCTTGGTCGCATAGAAAAGCTACCTTACGGCTCCGACGGTCATATAAGAGTCGTTGATCTCCGTACCCAAAGCGGAACGCTGACCAGACCGCTCGTGAAGCTGTGCTTTCCCGAAAACGTAATTCATAACTGTTTCAATAAATCGACAAAAAAACGAAAAGACAAATACTCGTAAACTCGAAAACAATCCGTATATATAATTATATAAACTAACGCGTCGATCAATATGACAACCCCTTCATGCTACAAAGAGTTGTAGAATGCCTATGAACTTAGGTATATCTTACAACTTACAACCACCCTCACCGACTACAACATTTTTGCAACATTTTTAGGGGCATGCAACCGATACAACGCCAGCAAATTGCCCAGGCTCTCTGCATTGTCTCAATTGCTTGACAGCGGCACATAATACTAAGGAGTGGACGTCCGTCAATCTGTGCCAAATATGCGGCAGGCTGCATCATACGTTGATCCATCGCAACCCGAGATGTGACATCAGTCGGTCGCTTGCCCCGCGCTGCCGCCCTCTAAGTAGACAACCACCATCAACTCGGGCGATACAGCACCGACGACCAGCAGCCCCTCCTGCGTCCCGACTAAGGAGTCACCGAAACGAAGCACCGATGATGCATCGGCACTTTAGGCCACAATATCGCCGCTCTACGGGACTTAGCAACGCTGCAACAGCTGCAACGACTCCTAGGCTAAACATTCGCCTAAGGGGCCGGAATGGCTAAATGAGCTATAAGCCTTCCCAGCGAACATCCCTGTACACCACACACCACTTCACAAGCAACACTGCTACACTCCAACACACCACAACAATACCATCCACTCCTGAAAACACCACACACCAATACCAGAGAACTTAGAACAACGAGAAGGTGCAAATTGAATTTTGTATGATGCACGATTGGTTGGCTGAAAAATTAAGATCAAGGAGTTCACCATTTTCTGTAGCATTTGCTGTTATTTAACAGAAATGAGAATTTCTAACAACCTTCTCTGACAAATTACGTATCTCCCAACATAAAGAGAAAAATGAAATGAAATGAATGAGAAAACAAAAAATACAAATGCCACTTCACATATGCATGATTATTTTTTGCCATATAAACGATTTTTATGATGAAAAATTGATAAAATATGATTTTTTTGCACAAATGCTACATTGATAAAATGTGAAAGATTATGCAAGAAATGATATTTTACTATTTTCATAATTTTCTAATTTCAGTTGTTACAAAATTCATAATTTATGTATGTACATATGTACATCAATATGTTATATTATATAATATACTTGTAATAATATATTATCAATTATCAATGAAAACATGTAAGCGCACTGCTCTATATGTAAGTATGTATGTACAAATATGCGTACGACCGCGCAAAATAAGTAATGCATACACAAATCTACATACATTTAAGCGTACAAATGTAAGTACGTCAGCCAATAGGCAGAATACAAACATTGTTGTACAAAAACAACAACTGTCTCAAATAGCATGAGCACCAAAAATCAATATGGTAGCCAAATCCTAAATTTGTAGTAAATCACACACCAACAACATTTTCATTCATGAACGCTGGCGCACAAGCAATAAGCTAAGTCGTTTCATTCATAAAAGCAAACGCCTTACACATCTCCCCGAGCATGCGTTTGCCTACAAGCGTCTTTTCGCGACGATGGCAAAAGCTAAAAATCATAAATTGAACAAATTTCTGATATTCCCTCTAGAAGGGAAAAGTGACAACCCCTCAAATATGAGTATTAAAATATTTTAGAATAAAAGTGACAACATAGTAAATTTGTCGATTTACAATTCAAGAAACTTTTTAAAGAAAATATTCAATATTCCTCTGATTTATGTATACAGTAAACCCCGGTTAAGTATCACTCCTCCAATCCCTCTTATCTGCCGGTGTCTTGCTGCATCTCACTTTTTTTTTCTTAATTTTTTAAAGAAAACGGTAATTTTTTTTTAAATACATAGAAATAATTTTTTTTGGTACCACTCGCTTAAGTACCACAATCGCTTATGTACTACAAAGCACAAAAAATCTGCATCTTTGGTTTTGGCACTTAACCGGGATTGACTGTATTTGTCAAAGAATTTATGTAAGTACGTTCGATTTTTTTGTACACACATTGACTTTGCACTTGCCCATATGCGATGTATGTTTGTAAGAGTGTGTATGGCACATCTCGGATTTTCTACCAACAACACAATGTTGTGACGCTTTGTCGTCGCGTCAGTTCTTCGACAGATTGACTCTTTGACATAAAAGCAAAAAATGTGTCAACGGAGATTTCACATGAAGTAATGAGTGTACATATCTACATAAAAATACATACAAATGTGTAAACGACATAATATATGTATGTATGTCCTGTTGCACATTTGCTTCTAAGCCAGTCAAATTTCTATAGGAAAATCAACTGAAATTAGTATTGAATACATGTTTATATAAACACAATTCTGTACTTTTATGACTCCATAATGGTGTCAAGTACAATTAATTAATTATTTTAAGAAATATATCAAAATACTTTATTAGTAATAATTTAAAAGTAAAAAATATATCAAAATACTTTATTAGTAATAATTTAAAAGTATTTTGATATATTTCTCATAATAAAGTAAAAATGAATTAACATAAAATAATTTAAAAAATAATAAATAATAGTTCAATAAAAGGGAATATATTTCAAATGGCATATCAATATGCCCAGTTTTGCTCACATATTATATTCTCTTCAATATTCGTCGGTTGGTTATGTTAAGAGAGCGTATGTGTACAGATTCACCGCTGTTATAAAAGCGAAAAATGTTATTTGTTTCTCGTGCATCTGTGGTGAACTCCTTGATAAATTCCTACAAATTGTTCGCTGTCGAACCTGCACCTTCTCATTGTTTTAAGTTCTCTGGCTAAATATGGTGTTATATATATATAAAAGATCGGAATGACGAGACGATATGAGATCCGGGTGACAGTCTGTCGGTCCGTCCTCCCGTCCGTTTGTGCAAGCGAAAACTAGAGTAAAAATTAAGATATATTGATGATACTTTGTGCGTGTGTTCCTTGGCACCCAATGTTGGTTGGTATTGTAGTTGGACGGAAGCGGTCCATTGCCGCGCCCACAAATTACCGTTTATCCGAAATCATATAACAGGCGCTTAATTTGGAGGTTAGTTGTATCCTCAATTTTACTAAATTTTTCGCTTTGTTTACGCTTGTTTTTGCTATGATATCTAAGATGTAGACCAATATATACGGTATAAAGGCAACCGAAAGTTTAAAAATCTTTTATTAGATCTACATATGGGAAATAAATATAGTATTCACCTATTCTATCCAGTATTGGCATTACAACATATTTCATTAAGATACCTTATATTGAACAATATAGCAGGTATGAAACTTCTCACCTGACCGAATATTTAAAAACCCTTATATTGGTTATATAAGAGCTAGGTCAAGATACACTGTTATTGAAATGAGATTCTCTGAAAATTTTGTTAAGATAATTCACATATTGATCGATATAATGTCAGCCGAAAGTTCGAAGTTAGAAGTTCGAAAATCTTTATATTACGTATATGAGGTGTAACACCACTTTCCGTCGACCCCATTTAGACAGACAGGCATACTATTACCAAGAAAATATTATATTTTCTCCGTTTTAGTATTATATTTCACAGGTTGAGCGATATTTTCGGTAATAGTTAGCTTTTTCCACAGGGGTCCACATATTCGGTATCTGGGAGCTTGAACCGGTTTTGACAATTTTTATACTCGGGTATATTAAGTTTGACACAAAGTTTGTAATACCTAGAAAGAAGATACATGATCAGCATGACGAGCTGAGTCGATTTAGCCATGTCCGTATGTCTGTATAAACGCGAACAAGTCCTTCAGTTTTAAGATATCGATCTAAAATTTTGGACACGTCCTTTTCTCCCCAAGAAGCTGCTCATTTGTCGGAACGGCCGATATCGCATATAGCCGAACGATCGGAACCAAGTGCTTGTATGGAAAACTTTTTTAGTTTATGAGATATCTTCACGAAATTTGGGATGGGTTATTGTCTTAAGCAATAGAGACACTATAGCATATAGCTGGCATACAAGCTTATCGATCAAAATTAAGTTCTTTTGTATTTGTGAAGGGTATTAAGCTATATAAATTACATTAATTTTATTACATGGGAAGTATTCGTAGTTTTTATCCGATTTGGTTAGTTTTCACACTATAATATAGAAATGTCAGGAGAATGTTATGAACCGAATTCGGTTGAAATTGTACCATCTTGTAACATCCTGGGTGTAAAACTTAATGACTCTGACGGGTTTAGATATTGATTTATCGTGCATTTAGGACTTTTCAACAAAATCGTTCTATAGGGAGCATGGTTACTATCCGATTTCATGTGAGCAAATTTGATTGATATAGGTAAAGTAGTGTGGAATATTTGTACATTAAACCAATTAGGTGGAGGGTCAATGCCCAGTTTTAAAAAAATGTCACACCACAGTAGCTTCTCTTTAACGCGATTGTATTATCTTAATTTGCGGCTTCGTTATGGCACTTTATAAAATTTCGATCAATGACATTTTATGGACGTGGCAATAGTCCGGTTAAACTCATATCATATACCTATACAAAGTTTCACTTGGATTTCAGTTCGTCTTGTCAATCTGATCATTTATATATAATACATATACACAACCTATATCTATCTCGATTAGTTTGAGGTTATACAAACAATCGTTAGGCGAATAAAATTGTAATAGTCTGTAGCAACATGTTGTGAGAGTATAAAAATTCAAATTGCATTATTTTAAGAAGGCGAATTGGTTGTACTCAAATTTGGTATCTTATTAACTTTTGTATATTATAGGTCGCAGACTCTCATAGTTTTAATACTACATTTTGCTTTTCCGAACTACTCACTCGTATATTAAAATTAAGCAAATAAAATACATATATGTGATCTAAACCTAAATCAATGGGGCAAAACCTATATACCTACATACAAGTACATATGTAAAAGAGAAATTTTGTATGTATGTTCTATATAAACTCCGAAACGGGTCTACCGATTCGAATAAAACCTTTGGATGATCTTGAGGATGGCACAGCGAGTGATCGTGTAAAGTTTGGGGGCGATCAGAAAAATTAAAAAAAAATTAATTTTTTTTATTATCAATGACATTTTTTTAATGGTACAAAACGAATTGAATAATTATGTAATGTATTTCCTTCAAATTTATTTTAGTTTGTCGTGTAGCAACGTGCGCAAAGTACAGTTAGTTTAATATATTGGGTATAACAGAAACATCAACCAGAGGATGGGAGATCAGCATATTAGGGATATGAGAGTTAGACCAAGATCTAGAGCAATTTTAGTCAGATTCTGGGCTAAACTAAATTTTTACGTTATTTTTAAGAAAAATTATTCGCTTGATTTTATTAAAATTTTTACATTACATAAATCGAAATCCAATAATGATATCAAAATAAAATTTTGCATCTCACGTCAAAAAATAAGCAAAAATAAACTATAACTTTTCAAGTTTTCAGATACCGAATATGGGTATGTGGACCTAAAAAGCTAGTGCTGATTTTTTACCGAAAATATCGGTCAATCTGTGAGGTATTTTTGTGAAAGTGAGAAACTATCGTTTTATAGAAATAATATGTCGTAATGCCAAAAATGGATAAAATCAGGTAAATACTTTCTCTAGACCAAATGTCCGACTTTTTAACTGACTTTAAACCGTTTATTTTGGTCAATATATGTGATATATCAATGTTTTCATAAACATAATATGGTTGAAAATATACTATGAATTAAATCGATCTAGACCGTGCTCTAAACCAAATTTCCTAATATTTTGATTTCCCTTTCACTGGTTGATGTTTTCTCATATAGTCAATCTATTAACTTTAAACTTTTCGGTTGAGTTACAAATACATATCTCATTTAAGTTAACTAGGTTGATTTTAGTACCAATTTCCCGAATATGAAGCAAAAAATGAGCCTACGACCTATAATACAATTTAATAAGATACCGAACATGCTTGTAATCCATTCACGAATGAATGTTCTATCACAACTTTCCTTAATATAAAGTTTTGCCTACATACTGAAGATATTTCCCCGGCTTTGATCATTGCGATAGTATAAAATGTTCGCTTAAACACGATCTTAGCCCTTTTTTACTTGTTAAGCAAATAGTTTGTATATGAAGCAAGATATGGTTGTGAAACTAAATGGTTGGCATATATCAATTACAATTAACACCAAAAATATCAAAGTAAATGGATGTACGGTTCTTTAAAATATTCCTAAAATAAATTGCAGGCCCAAGAAGTATGTCTTCAATTTTGGAAGGAGAAGAAGCTGAACCAAAAAATATGTATAGTTTAGCAACAGTATCCGCGCATGATGAATCCTTAAGCAATTTTCACGCGAAAAGCAGTTGTAGTTTCAGTCCAAGTAAAGGTAACGGAAATAATATGTTGCCGTTCTCAAGTGTAGGCGTAAAAAGTCAACTTGTGGAACAATTAAATAAAACCACTTTGGAAAACAAACGAATTCGAGAAAATTTTAAAACGGAAGCTATTTTCCCAAAAGCTTTAATAATTCATGAAAACAAATCTAATGAGCGTAACGACCAAAAATTAAAAGATATTGTTGAAGCCAAACGACAGGTTGATATATGGAAAAGCAATAGCGGTAAATCTGAATCTACAGATTTTATTTTAGCTCAGCCAAAAATGTACTGGGGAGGTCCTTACGGTGGTTCAGATAAAAGTGTAGATGCAATAAAACATTTAATTCACAATCAACATTCAACGCTAAAATCATCGGTCAGTCTAGGTTCACGTAAGGGCTATAAAAATGCTAACAAACTGAGATTTTCTAAACACCGTCAACGTCCAAAAATTTTTGACAGTGGAGGTAATGATTACTACATAAGCTCAGAGAAATTGAATCGATATGTAAGTAATATTTTATGGTAAAAATTATATACGGAACTAATGATGATAGTTCAGTGAATAATTGATTCTTATTTGACAAAAGTAGTAGCATCTGCGGTTTTGGGTTATAATTACTATTCAAAAGAGTTTTTCTTCCTAACTTAAACATTCATCCAAATATCATAGTTGGATGTATATTCTCGAAACAATTACTTACAGAAAAATAATAAAGCCTAAAGATTAAAACTAAGGAATACATGTATCTATATCAAATTCAAGTGGATCACCTAAAGAAATTCTATTAACAGAAATTTACATTAGATATTTATTAATGAGACAAATTCGGTATTAAAAAAATAGTTTCAATCTACAGTTGCTTTGCTTTTCTCAAGAAAAAATATTTTCCCCCCAAGGATATTTTGTTTATTGATAACTGGTACGTTCATGTACCAATTCAGAAACTTCAAAGTGACGGTGAAAATATATAGTTGTATTATTATTATCACCAAATGCGACAGCAGCCTTACAACCAATTGATCAGAATCTTATTAAGTTAACCAAGCTTAACTATATAAATATGTTTCCTGTGCAATTAATTGCTCAAATAGGTTATCTAAAGAATCATTTGAAATACCATTCAATCCGCAATGTAATAATACTATTAACCCTCTAATGCTGGTTTCTAAAATAATGAGCAAGCGGATTCTAAAAATAATTTTTTTTTTTTGGTAAGTTTGAGTATAAAAATCAGTGCCTTGGGGCTTTCGCGGTAAAAACATAGTAAATTTTTAGGCACTTCATATTACTGAGCTTTATTGAAAAGAATTCAGATTAATTACAAATTCATACGAAAATTAAAAACATTTTATTTATTTTCATAATGATAATTAAAAGAACAAATTTATGGTTCGAACAGCATAAATGAATTTTTTTTTAAATCAAAAACAAAAACATTGCGTTTGTGATTTTTTGCAGTGCATGCACCATTTTTTGCCACCATTCCTATCTTGCAAGACAGGATATTGACCGATGTTATCATGTCGGATATCTGCAACAATGTGAACAGTTTTGCAGCCAATTTATGACGTATTATTGGAATCTTGCTGTGAGTGTTTCACTTAGCCGGCCAAATGACTGCTTTGCTTTATAGGCTACCAGGCCTGCAGCGATGTCTTCCCGTCATTCGTTTCTAAAAGTGCGTTAGAGTCATTCATTTTATACCGTTGAATACTTCTGTACCATAAATATGCGTTTGTTGCTGGCATATCAATCAAATGGTAAAATAACCGTATTTATCCCTGGTTTTTGCTCTTATATGGTAACGGTACATGAGCCTGTACATTAAATCGACGTCACCCATATGACAGTTATATATCGTATAATTTTGGGGCAACCAACTTGAAGATACTGTTTTGATTTCCTATCGTAACGTGGTATCTTTGCGATCTTATCATTTAAAATTTCGTTTATAAATGGCTTGGCTGCTACATATGTGGATGACAATCGAACGGCCTTGTTGTTTTTCTTTAAGACGTTCCTTATTTGTACCCCATATGCGGATCCCATATATTCTGTTCCAAAAACAGCTATATGATAGAGTGATCTGTGCCTAATTTCGTCAAGATACCTCGTCAAGTAACAAAGTTTTCCATGCAAGCACTTTATTCCGATCATTCAGTTAATATGGCAGCTATATGCTATAGTCATTCAATCTATACAATTTTATCGGAGATTAGATTATTGCCTTAAATAATCATCCATGTCATTTCGGGAAGATACTTCGTCAAATGAAAGAGTTTTCCATGCAAGCACTTAATTCCGATCGTTCAGTTTGTATGGCAGCTATATGCTATAGTGATCCGATCTAAACAATTTCTTCGGAGATTACATTGTTGGATTAAAAATTAACTCATGCGAAGTTTCGTGAAGATATTGCATCAAATAAAATGGTATCCCATACAAGTACTTGATTTTGATTGTTCCGTAGCTTCTTAGTGCGAAAAAGACAGGTGCAAATATTCAGATCGATTACTTAAAAAGTGAGGGACTAGGTTGTATAAATACAGACAGACGGACATGGCTAAATCATCATCAGCTCATCATGCTGATCATTTATGTATATATTTTATAGGGTCCCCGACGTTTCCTTCTGGGTGTTACAAACTTCGAGGCAAACTTAATATACCCGGTTTAGGGTATAATAAATAATGTGGTGAACAAAATTGTTTACCGTGTCGAACATACGGAGAACAACATTAGCTCTGGGTTGCCAGACAAAATGACAAATAGTCATACAAATAGTTAAATACCTTATTTGTGAGGCTTATTTGGCATGTATTGCCGAAAGAGATGCTT
Source organism: Bactrocera oleae (assembly GCF_042242935.1). Lineage (NCBI taxonomy): Eukaryota > Metazoa > Arthropoda > Insecta > Diptera > Tephritidae > Bactrocera > Bactrocera oleae. The sequence continues at coordinate 28,142,931 of NC_091536.1, forward strand.
AAATTTTGTCCTTCACATTTGTTCATCGACGTAAAGGCAAGCTTGTTTTGGTACAACAGCAAATTGTTTGTTCAATTCGTCACCAAAGTTTCTAATACGAAACAAAGTTGCCTGGTTGACCATTTTTCGCTCGTTTATCACGTAATGATAAATATTGCTTTATGGTTTTTTATTTTGTTCGGGTTATACAATTCCTAATTGGTGCAAATGCATGTTTACCTCAGTAGCTCCTCAAAATTGGATACCGATATATAGACATGTATATCAAGCCCCCGTTATAATGGTGAATGTCATCAACATCTACCCTGAATTGTGATTGGATTTTTCATTTTTACTGAATTCATATCTCGACTTTTCACACAATTCGATTTTGTCAAACAGTTTCTCTTATTCTTCGTCGCTTAAATTAGATAATTTAAAACGTTGCAGTACCGAATTCTGAAATCAAATCAAAACATTTTACCAAGTGAGGAAAAAAAGTGGCACACACATGTAGGCTTTAATGCACAAGAGTGCCTCAAGGCAATGTTCAACAAAACACTGTTGCAATCCACAACTTACCACATAAATTAAACTTCAAAGTAATAAAACATTAGTATATCTATTCTAAAAATAATTATGATCACGCACGAGTTTTGGTTCGAGCGGAGGAAAAATAAAAATGCCGACGATGTTACTTCTGTGACATTATATTTTATTCTGTTTTTTTTTTCAAATTATGTTTTGCTTATATAACTACTAAAGTGATTACAATTTTCTTAATATATTTCTTTGTTTTTCTATTTTCTTATGAAATACAATATTTGTTAAATGTAATCTTATTTTCTATTGAATGCAAACAAACATGATTGTGTGGTTTACCCGATAATGTCTGGGCAGAGAACTTAAAACAATGAGAAGGTGCAGGTTCGACAGCGAACAATTTGTAGGAATTTATCAAGGAGTTCACCACAGATGCACGAGAAACAAATAACATTTTTCGCTTTTATAACAGCGGTGAATCTGTACACATACGCTCTCTTAACATAACCAACCGACGAATATAGAAGAGAATATAATATGTGAGCAAAACTGGGCATATTGATATGCCATTTGAAATATATTCCCTTTTATTGAACTATTATTTATTATTTTTTAAATTATTTTATGTTAATTAATTTTTACTTTATTATGAGAAATATATCAAAATACTTTTAAATTATTACTATTAAAGTATTTTGATATATTTCTTAAAATAATTCATTAATTGTACTTGACACCATTATGGAGTCATAAAAGTACAGAATTGTGTTTTGCCGTCGGTATTTCACATTCATGCTTCAATTTTTCTTTTCAAATGCATGTGTAAACATATGTAACAGGACATACATATATAATATTATGTCGTTTACACATTTGTATGTATTTTTATGTAGATATGTACACTCATTACTTCATGTGAAATCTCCGTTGACACATTTTTTGCTTTTATGTCAAAGAGTCAATCTGTCGAAGAACTGACGCGACGACAAAGCCTCACAACATTGTTTTGTTGGTAGAAAATCCGAGATGTGCCATACACACTCTTACAAACATACATCGCATATGGGCAAGTGCCAAGTCAATGTGTGTACAAAAAATTCGAACGTACTTACTGTGTGACAAATACAGTCAATCCCGGTTAAGTGCCAAAACCAAAGATGAAGATTTTTTGCGCTTTGTAGTACATAAGCGATTGTGGTACTTAAGCGAGAGGTACCAAAAAAAATTATTTCTATGTATTTAAAAAAAAATTACCGTTTTCTTTAAAAAATTAAGAAAAAAAAAGTGAGATGCAGCAAGACACCGGCAGATAAGAGGGATTGGAGGAGTGATACTTAACCGGGGCTTACTGTATACATAAATCAGAGGAATATTGAATATTTTCTTTAAAAAGTTTCTTGAATTGTAAATCGACAAATTTACTATGTTGTCACTTTTATTCTAAAATATTTTAATACTCATATTTCAGGGGTTGTCACTTTTCCCTTCTAGAGGGAATATCAGAAATTTGTTCAATTTATGATTTTTAGCTTTTGCCATCGTCGCGAAAAGACGCTTGTAGGCAAACGCATGCTCGGGGAGATGTGTAAGGCGTTTGCTTTTATGAATGAAACGACTTAGCTTATTGCTTGTGCGCCAGCGTTCATGAATGAAAATGTTGTTGGTGTGTGATTTACTACAAATTTAGGATTTGGCTACCATATTGATTTTTGGTGCTCATGCTATTTGAGACAATTGTTGTTTTTGTACAACAATGTTTGTATTCTGCCTATTGGCTGACGTACTTACATTTGTACGCTTAAATGTATGTAGATTTGTGTATGCATTACTTATTTTGCGCGGTCGTACGCATATTTGTACATACATACTTACATATAGAGCAGTGCGCTTACATGTTTTCATTGATAATTGATAATATATTATTACAAGTATATTATATAATATAACATATTGATGTACATATGTACTTACATAAATTATGAATTTTGTAACAACTGAAATTAGAAAATTATGAAAATAGTAAAATATCATTTCTTGCATAATCTTTCACATTTTATCAATGTAGCATTTGTGCAAAATAATCATATTTTATCAATTTTTCATCATAAAAATCGTTTATATGGCAAAAAATAATCATGCATATGTGAAGTGGCATTTGTATTTTTTGTTTTCTCATTCATTTCATTTCATTTTTCTCTTTATGTTGGGAGATACGTAATTTGTCAGAGAAGGTTGTTAGAAATTCTCATTTCTGTTAAATAACAGCAAATGCTACAGAAAATGGTGAACTCCTTGATCTTAATTTTTCAGCCAACCAATCGAGCATCATACAAAATTCAATTTGCACCTTCTCGTTGTTCTAAGTTCTCTGGTCTGGGTTATCATTACAGTCAAACATGACTGACAGACCAATACATGTTTGTATGCATTTGCATTATGTTCTTTATCTCTACTTGTTATCTTATTTTTTGTAATGTTTACTTGTTTTTCTTTAATCTTTTATTTTGTCAAATTTACAATATTTTGTTGTGTGGTGTCTGGTTGGGATGATATTGTTTTTCTTTTTTTTAATTTTACAAGATATTAAAATTATTATTATAATCACAATAAAATTTAAAATTGATATTCAAATATGAGAGATATTTTTGTGATATTTTAATTCATTAATTTCTTTTAAATTTTCTTCGTTTTTAAATACAAGGTCGTTAATTGTAATTTTGTTAGTGAAATTGTGAGTATCATAGTTTGGATAATAAAATCTTTGATTGTATTATATTTTAGTATTTGAGAATGTTTGGTATAGGTTCTGTTTTTCAACTTAATTTTTCTGTTGTCACACTTCTGGTTTAGTTCTATGCCATTTGCATTTTTTATTAAAATAGTTTCTTCATCAATTTGAAAAATTTCTGTAATGCTATTTTTGATAAGTTCACAATTTAATAAGTAGATGCAATGTTGGGTGTTTTAGCTTCTTCGAATTTATAAGTGACATTTCTGTATTCAAAAACATTTTCAATTTCTGCTGTATTTGGTATAGGAATAATAGTTTTTAATTGTACCGATTGAAATTCTTTTGGGATTTTGACCACGAACATTAACAATTTTTCTTTATATTTCAAGGCGCATAATTTTATATATTGAAGTTTGTTAAGGTCTATGTTGTAATTATAAATTTCTTCATTTGTTAAAATGCTTGGGTGAAAAATACCACTTTTTGCTGAAATAATATTTTCCTGAATCTGGTTTACTGCGTCTTTGAGAATGTTTATCTTTATTGTTTGTTCATGAAGAATCAATATTTTGTCTATTCTCTCATGATACATTAAATAATTGTTTCTTTCGTCTTCAATAATTTGTTTTAATTTTGTGAACGTGTTCGAAAAGAAATTATTAATTTTTATTTGGTGGTTGAGAGCTGTAATTGAATTATGTAAATTTTCATCTACTTTCTTAAGGTGATTTTCAATATCTATTCTATCTCCATCATCCATCGTTCCAAATAGAAATTTATGTACAGAACCTATACCGTTAATTAAACCTCTCTTTTTATACTCTCGCAACCTGTTGCTACAGAGTATAATAGTTTTGTTCACCTAACGGTTGTTTGTATCACCTAAAATTAATCGAGTTAGATATAGGGTTATATATATATAAATGATCAGGATGAAGAGACGAGTTGAAATCCGGGTGATTGTCTGTCCGTCCGTCCGTCTGTCCGTCCGTCCGTGCAAGCTCTAACTTGAGTAAAAATTGAGATATCTTTATGAAACTTGGTAGACATGTTTCATGGTACCGTGAGACGGTTGGTATTGCAGATGGGCGTAATCGGACCACTGCCACGCCCACAAAACGCCATTAATCAAAAACAAATAACTTGCCATAACTAAGCTCCGCAATAAGATACAAGACTGTAATTTGGTACACAGGATCACATTAGGGAGGGGCATCTGCAGTTAAAATTTTTTTTTTAAAGTGGGCGTGGTCCCGCCTCTAATAGGTTTAATGTGCATATCTCCTAAACCGCTAATGCTATAATAACAAAATTCACTGGAAGCAAATGTTTTTAGCACTTCTCTTGACGGTGTGAAAAAAGTTGAAATCGGCAACTCCGCCCACTCCCCATATAACGGTACTGTTAAAAACTACTAAAAGCGCGATAAATCAAGCACTAAACACGCCAGAGACATTAAATTTTATCTCTGAGATGGTATAAGATGACTTTATAGGAACCGCGTTCAAAATTAGACAGTGGGCGTGGCACAGCCCACTTTTAGGTGAAAACCCATATCTTGAGATCTGCTCAACCGATTGTAACCAAATTCGGTGCATAACGTTCTTTTCATGTTTCTATGTCATAGTGCGAAAATGGGCGAAATCGGACTACAACCACGCTTACTTCCCATGTAACACCATTTTCAATTCCATCTGATTCTTTCACATTCCACTATGCAAATCAGGTAAAAATGATTATATCGGGGTAAAACTTTGCGTGAATAATGCAATTAAAGTATGCCACCTTGCGGCCAAAAATTGTCTAAATCGAACCAAAACTGTTCAAACCCCTAAGTACTAAATATGTGGACCCCAGTGCCTATAGTTGACCTTCTACCGAAAATATCAATCAATCCACAAAGAAATCTCAAACGAGTATACCATTTGACCTTGCGAGAGTATAAAATGTTCGGTTACATCCGAACTTAGCCCTTCCTTACTTGTTTCTACTAACTTCTTTTCTTGGGATTAATGTTTTGATTTTACCTCTCAAGATTTCAATTTCATTAGATAGGGTGTAGTAATGTAGATGTGAATATGTTTGCGAGATTTTTGTTATATTATTTAGTATGTAAAGAATTTCCCGAGGGTCAATTATGTGAATTACAAGGTCAGATGATGTAACAATCTGTTTAGTGTTGGTGATAATTTCTGCGTATCCATTGTCGGTATGTATTTGATGTACTTCCAGTTTGGCTGCATTACTAATTATTACAATTGCTATCATCAATGTTATTTTGAAGATGTATTTGACCTAAAAAATTTGTTTGGACGTTTAATATTTGTCGGGTGAATATTATATAATGGCAATTTTCTATACCTTGGTTCGTATTTGTGCCGAACCGCTTTATAATTTTTTACGTAACCTTCTTTTTGGGTGTTATTAAACTCTTCTCTATTTCTATTTAGTTTTCCTATGCATTTTTCTTTAGTCTTCTGAATAGTGTCTTTAATCAAATTTTTATCAGTTTTTCCATTTATAACCTCAAGAGGTGTGGTTTTAATTGTAGAATGATAAGATTTATTTTACCATTCTATGCTTTGAAATACTTTTTCCGCTGTCGAAATGCTTGGTTTTTCAATTTCTAGGACTCTGATTCTTTCGGAGAGAGTATTATGAAATCTTTCGATATCTGAATTCCCAGTATGACTGTTTGGTTTTGTAAAATGAACTTCTATTTCTTCTTTCCTAAAAAAATCTTTTATGTTAATTGAGTTGAATTCATTATCTAATATTAACTTTCTGGGTCTTCCTTTGATAGAAAAGAATAATCTAAGCTTTTCTATAATAGTTATACTGTTTCTATCTTCTAGCTGAAATCCCACAGCAAATTTTGCAAATTTGTCTATAAAAGTAAGGAAGTAACATTTTTTATTTATGTATATATCTGCATGAACTATTTCATTTATATCTGATGGTGTTTTCGTTAATTGAAATTTTGGTTTTAAAGGTTTTCTATCATATTTTGCTCTATTGCAAACATCGCAATTATTTATATATTTTTGAATCAAAACTTTCAAATTTTTCCAGTATATAAGTTTTTTCAATTTTTCATAATTTTCATTAATACCGGCATGGCCTGTTTCATTTTTATGATATTGAGCAATTGATTTGTTTATAAACTTGTTCTTAATTTTTCATATCTTTAGCATGGAGTTCCCATCTAAAAAACTTTACCTGTCTATTAAATATTTTGCTTTTGCTGAACTATATTGTACTGATTATCGGTTAAATAAGAAAAAATACCTACTTTCCCACTATTTATGTGCCTACGACAAAGATCTATGAAATTATTATTTTTTATATCTTCTGCGCTAATAAAAATTTTCTTCGTGTTGCCTAGTTTTTCAGATTCCATAATATTCTTTTTTGTTAAAATGATTTGTGTATTGAAGCGATTTACAATAGTATGTAAAATTGGAAAATGATCATTTAGTTCCTCCTCTTGAGAGTGGATTGTAGCATTTGTGCTTATGTTGTTTTCTTCAAATGAATGAATCTCGTCTGTGTTACTATCTATTCTACTTAGAAAATCGGCTACGTTATTTTCTTTTCCTTTTACGAATTTATATTAATATTGTATTCACCTAGTTTAATTAACCATCTTTGCAATCTTGGGTTAATGTCTTTTCCCTTGTTTTGGAGCCACTTAAGTGGTTGGTGATCGGTTAAGGGATCAAATGCTCTGCCGTAAAAATATGGTCTATAATATGTCACTGCCCAGACAATAGCTAGTAGTTCTTTTTCTGTAGTGGAATAACTTCTTTCGTGTTTGTTTAGTGTTCGACTAGCATAGCTTAGAGGATGACTGTCCTGGGTTAATACTGCGCCAATTGCAAAGTCACTTGCATCAGTTGAAATGCCAAATTTTGTGTTAAAGTCTGGATATTCCAATATTGGTGGGCTTACTAATAGATTTTTAAGTTTTTCAAAGGATGATATGTACTGAGGATCGCGAGTGTCTATTTTGATATCCTTTTTTAAATATTTTGTTAAACCATGTGCTATTTTAGCGTAATCTCTTACAAATTTTCTATAATAACCTGTTATACTTAGGAATGATTTAATTTGCTTTGATGTAGTAGGCAACTTTAGTTTTTGTATGTTTTCGATTTTGCTTAAATTTGGTTGTATCCCTTCTGTTGTTAAAGTGTGTCCTAGAAATTCAGTTGTTTTCCCGAAAAATTTGCATTTATCTACCTGAATCTTTAAATTATGTTTTCTTAATGGTGAAAATATTTTGTTGAAATTTTGGGTATGTTCTTCAATACTTGAACTAAAAATTAAGATGTCGTCTAAATAATCTTGTATCATATCTTGTTGATATATTCCCTAAGAACTGAATTCATTAAACGTTGGAAAGTTGCTGGTGCATTCTTTAGTCCGAAAGGCATTCTTATAAATTCAAAGTGTCCTTGGGGTGTAGAGAAAGCTGTTTTTGGTCTATCTTCTTCTTTTATTAATACTTGATGAAAGCCTTTTGCAAGATCTAATGTTGTAAAATACTGAGCTCTTCCAAGTTTGCTGAGTATTGTTTCTATATGGGGTATTGGAAATTTGTCATCTATAGTGACTTCGTTTAGCTTCCTGTAGTCAATAACTATTCTCCATTTTTTCTTCATTGAATTGTCTTGCTTTTTCGGTACAATCCAAAGAGGCGAGTTGTACGAGGAATTACTTTCTTTAATTATACCTTGGCGCAACATCTCGTTCATCTGTCTACTAATTTCTTCTTCATGAATTTGGGGATATCTATAAATTTTATTATAAGTTGGTCTACTCGTTTTTGTAACAATTTCATGCTGAATTTCATGAGTATGAGAAAGGTTTTTACCTTCTTGGAAAAATAAATCGCTATTTGCTTTTAGAATGTATTCTAATTTTTGCTTTTCTTCTTCATTCATGTCACTATTTGATAAAATATCTAGCAAATTCTCTTCACATTCTGTATGTATATTAATATCTTCGTAATTGTAAGGGCATGAGTTTTTAAATTTAATTTTGTTGCCGTTTATTTCTACATACTCCTTTTCTAAATTAATTATTGCTTTAATAGGTTTTAAAATGTTCTGCCCTATTATAGCATCAAAGTTATTATTTTTGATGTTGGTTAGTTTCCAAGGTATATAACTTTTTTCAGTGAATTCGTTTGGGGTTGGGGTGACTAGCTCTTTATTTAGGGAAAAATTTTCCTTAATGGTGCTAAAGTGTATTGGTTTATCAAGCTCAATGCATTCATAATCTTTTAACACATTATAGTATTTCAATAATGATGTTGTAGACCCTGTGTCAATAAGACATTTAATTTTTGAATTTTTTATGGTCACTTCTATTATCGGATACGATTGTTTTGGGTTGGCAACCGAAAATTTGCTTGTTCTTGAACGTGATCTATTTCCATCGGTTCGGGGGGGTTTTGTCTCCTTTGGACTGAATTATATCTTCTAGATTGTTGAGAATTATTTTGCCTATTTTGTCCGAAGCTAAATTGCTGATAATTGTCATTTTTGTTAGAATTGTTACGAAATTCTCTCTGCTGATTTTGTCCAAATTGAAAATTATTGGAATTTTGCATGTACTGTTTATTATTGAAATTGCCAAAATTGTGAGCCAAAGAATTTCTATTTGAAAAATTTCTATAATTTTTTCTTTGATAATTGTTTTGTCTTTTATCAAATTGTATTAGCAAACCTGTCTCTTGAAGAACGCTAAAAGCCTCTCTAATAGTGCTTATATTTCTACTAATCACTACACTGCTTAAGTTGGGGTGTATCCCATTTAAAAATGTTTTTAGAATTAAACTTTCGTTGTTAATTGGAGAAAATTCTATAGGCTTTATCCTATCGAATTCATGTTTTAAATTTAGTTTATCTAAAATATCTTTTAAATTTTGAAAATATTGACTTACGTTATAGTTTCGTAGTACAATCGCTTGATTGTAAAGGGTGTGGTACGACTCCTTTACTCCAAAATTCTTTATGAGTTCTTCTCTCATTTGCTGCCATGTTGGTGTAGGTCCCAAAGGCCGGATGACACTTGCTGCTTCTCCTTTAATTTTTGTTTTGACGTGTCGCTGCGTGACGAATTCCAACATTGATGGGTTGGGGTTGAATAAAGGAAGGATCATGTCAACTTCTCTGATGAACGATGATAAATCTCTGCCGTCAAAGTCCATGATTCTTGAAGCTTCCTTCAAAATTTGCGATCCTGTCATCTGAAGTGGTTGCTGCTCGCCTGGATTCATTGCTGATGTATCCTCTTTTGATACAACTGAACTTGTTGTTGTTGCTTTGTATGGTGCACTTCGCTCTCTCTGCGTCTTCTGTGTGTGGGGCATTCATCTTTAATCCCACTTTTCCTGGTAATGTTGATGGGCGGAATGAAGCTATTCTTCGCCTTCACAAATTGTAATCCTCGGAGTCGCTCTCCGACGTTCCAGATAACTTGTGTAGAAACTTAAGTTTCTTAAACTTGGCTATCTGTGCCGACCGACTTATATATTTATATATATATAAGAGATCTTTAAAATGGGAGCTAATCTTAGGATTTGCTTTCCGTTGCTAAGGCTTACGAAACTTAAAAAGCTTCCGTTTTTAGTATCGCTTAACTTTGCAGTTTGTTTTTACCAGCGCCAGTTTTGGTTGTTCGAGCGGAGGAAAAATAAAAATGCCGACGATGTTACTTCTGTGACATTATATTTTATTCTGTTTCTTTTTCAAATTATGTTCTGCATATATAACTACTAAAGTGATTACAATTTTCTTAATCTATTTCTTTGTTTTTCTATTTTCTTATGAAATACAATATTTGTTAAATGTAATCTTATTTTCTATTGAATGCAAACAAACATGATTGTGTGGTTTACATTTTAAATATGATTTTTGGCATATGACCGCCACTACTGGCTCGGATGTAGTCCAACCTGGACGTCCAATTTTCGATGACTTTTTCCAACATTTCTGGCCGTATATTTGCAATAACACGGCGAATGTTGTTTTCCAAATGGTTAAGCGTTTGTGTCTTAGGCGCATAGACCAATGACTTTACATAACCCCACAGAAAGTAGTCTAGTGGTGTTAAATCTCAAGATCTTGGATCAAATTCACAGGCCCAAAACGTGAAATTAGGCGGTCACCAAACGTGTCTTTCAATAAATCGATTGTGGCACAAACTGTGTGACATGTTGCGCCGTCATGTTGGAATCACAGCTTCTGGACATCGTGATTGTTCAGTTCAGTTAGTAATCATGGATCTATACCGATCACCATTGACGGTAACGTTCTGGCCATCATCGTTTTTGAAGAAGTACGGACCAATGATTCCACCAGCCCATAAAGCTCACTAAACAGTCAGTTTTTCTGGATATAACGATGTTTCGACATACACTTGAGGATTAGCTTCACTCCAAATGCGCCAGTTTTGTTTGTTGACGTAGCTATTCATCGAGAAGGGCGCTTCATCGCATCTAGTGCCCGATACCTATTCTGCACAGAACCATTACTTTCGAAATAAAATTGCACTGTTTGCAAGCGTTGTTCAGGCGTGAGTCTATTCATAATGAATTGCCAAACCAAACTGAGAATAAATCACTTAACAGCTGTTAAATCGGTTGTCATATTGAACAGTAATGCCAACTTAAAGTTCTACTAGTTAGTAGTACCGGTATACACGGTACAAGGCCAACCGAAAATTTGAATATCTTTTATTAGGTATATGGAAAAAAGGTGTAATATTGCTCCGAGTTTATCTATTTTTTGGAATTACTACAGTTTATTAACAGAAACCGATTCTCTCTGAGTTTCATTAAAGTACCTCACATACCATTAAAAATATAAAAGGAGTAAAGCGAACTAACATAGATGTTTGAAATTGCTGAAATACGTTATATGGGGGCTAAAGCAAGTCTTTACCCGCTTTTATTAGGCATAAAGATGCACCGTTAGCAGAAAAACACGCTCACTTAATATTGGACAATATCGGTGAAAAGTCAGCTGGGAGTTCGAAAGTCTTTCTATTAGGTATATATGGCGCTAAGGGAATTATTGATCTGATTGAACCTATTTTTGGCATACAGGTATACTATTGTATTATCAGGCAAAATCTCTCCTAGTTTCAATTATCTCTACATATATTTAACACATTGACCGATATTTTCAGTAACAAGTCAGCCATAGACTTTACTCTTATAAAGCCTTATCCTGGATGTAGTTATTTTGTTATTCATTAATCCCATTTTTAGTAGTTTTCTACCAAGGAACACGTCTACAAAATTTCAAGACAATATTAAAATTTTTACTAAAGTTACCATATCTTTGCCCAAAACTCGGGTCAGTTTGAAATCTCTCTGAGATATAGCATTTCCCCTAAATGTAGGCGGTGCCACGTCCATAGTCCAATTTTTAAAACTGCTCCTATAAAGTTCTTCTTACCATCATGGTTTTGCAATTTAATGCTTGTGGCGCATTTATTCAGTAAGTTATCACACTTTTAGTGGTTTTTACCATAACCGATATATTGGAAGTGGGCGTGGTTATTATCTGATTTTACCCATTTTCAGAAAGTTTGAAGAATTGATAAAATGATTCCTCCTTATCAAATTTAGCTGATATAGCTTAAGCGGCTTGCAAGATATGTACATATAAACATTTAGGAGCCATGTCCGCTTTTAAACATTTTTTAGCCCACAGGTGTCCCTGGCTATTGCGATCTCCTTTACTGAATTATTTTGTATCTCATATCATCATAAAGTGCCATAACACTTTTTAAGTTTTCGTTTAATGGCGTTTTGTGGGCGTGGCAATGATCCAATTCCGCCCGTCTGCACAACCAACCCGCTTAAGTGCCAAGGAATATGTGTACCAAATTTATCACAATATCTCAAATTTTACTAAAGTTATCGCTTTTACGGACAGACGAGAAGACAGTCACTCGGAATTCAATTCGTCTTATCATTCTGATCACTTTTTTGTAAATACATATGTACATATATGTACTAGCTGACCTGGCAAACGTTTTTTGCTGTATACATATTAATGAATAGAGAAGGCGCAAATGTTAAATCAAATCTTTTTGAGTACTAATTTGTAGTTTTCACACGAGGGAACATCGGAAAATACAACTTCGAAAAGAAAAATACAAATTTAATTTTACTTTTTTTCTGTGTGAAAATCCAACTAACTTTGCTTTTTATTTGGGAGGTTATTATTAAGGTTTTTTTAACAATGAATACTTGCGATACCGACTAGAGGGTTTAGATAGTGCATTTTATTTATATTTACAGTCCATCATTTTCGTCCAAAGGGAATTCAGACGGGATTATAGCGGCACCCCCAAGTAGATGGACCATTATGAGGTTGGTAAATATAGTTTCCGGATCTGGAAGTATCGCATAAAGACCGTACCATCGATATCCGTACATTCATGTTCAATAAACAATCGCGGCTGTTGCATCATCAATTCAAGCCAAGAGTTTCAACTCGCAACTTATCGGCCAACATGGAGTTAGCAGACGGTCTTTACAACGGATAATTCATGATGATTTAAACCTGTTTTTGTACAAAGTTCAATTAATAAGCCGGTTAAACGCTCTAGATTTGTCTAGTCGCCTGGAATTTTGACCAAAAATTATTGAAATGGCCGAGGAATACAATAACTTGATAAGTTGCCTTTTTATGTCTGATGAGGCCCATTTTGATCTAAACAAGTAAAATTGCCTCATATGGAGTGAATAAAATCAAAAATTCATGAGTCGGAATTTCACTAAGAATGAGTCACTGTGTGGTGCACAATCATCAAGGTGTATTGTTGGGCAATACTTCTTTAAAGAAAATGGTGTAACAGTAACCGTCAATTGACACCGTTATTTAAAGATGTTTAATGAGTTTTTTTACCCAGAACTCCGCCGAAGACACGTATCCCTTTCAATAGCGTTTGGTTTCAGTAAGATGGAGCAATGGAACACATAGCCAGACCAGAGAACTTAAAACAATGAGAAGGTGCAGGTTCGACAGCGAACAATTTGTAGGAATTTATCAAGGAGTTCACCACAGATGCACGAGAAACAAATAACATTTTTCGCTTTTATAACAGCGGTGAATCTGTACACATACGCTCTCTTAACATAACCAACCGACGAATATTGAAGAGAATATAATATGTGAGCAAAACTGGGCATATTGATATGCCATTTGAAATATATTCCCTTTTATTGAACTATTATTTATTATTTTTTAAATTATTTTATGTTAATTCATTTTTACTTTATTATGAGAAATATATCAAAATACTTTTAAATTATTACTAATAAAGTATTTTGATATATTTTTTACTTTTAAATTATTACTAATAAAGTATTTTGATATATTTCTTAAAATAATTAATTAATTGTACTTGACACCATTATGGAGTCATAAAAGTACAGAATTGTGTTTATATAAACATGTATTCAATACTAATTTCAGTTGATTTTCCTATAGAAATTTGACTGGCGTAGAAGCAAATGTGCAACAGGACATACATACATATATTATGTCGTTTACACATTTGTATGTATTTTTATGTAGATATGTACACTCATTACTTCATGTGAAATCTCCGTTGACACATTTTTTGCTTTTATGTCAAAGAGTCAATCTGTCGAAGAACTGACGCGACGACAAAGCGTCACAACATTGTGTTGTTGGTAGAAAATCCGAGATGTGCCATACACACTCTTGCAAACATACATCGCATATGGGCAAGTGCAAAGTCAATGTGTGTACAAAAAAATCGAACGTACTTACATAAATTCTTTGACAAATACAGTCAATCCCGGTTAAGTGCCAAAACCAAAGATGCAGATTTTTTGTGCTTTGTAGTACATAAGCGATTGTGGTACTTAAGCGAGTGGTACCAAAAAAAATTATTTCTATGTATTTAAAAAAAAATTACCGTTTTCTTTAAAAAATTAAGAAAAAAAAAGTGAGATGCAGCAAGACACCGGCAGATAAGAGGGATTGGAGGAGTGATACTTAACCGGGGTTTACTGTATACATAAATCAGAGGAATATTGAATATTTTCTTTAAAAAGTTTCTTGAATTGTAAATCGACAAATTTACTATGTTGTCACTTTTATTCTAAAATATTTTAATACTCATATTTGAGGGGTTGTCACTTTTCCCTTCTAGAGGGAATATCAGAAATTTGTTCAATTTATGATTTTTAGCTTTTGCCATCGTCGCGAAAAGACGCTTGTAGGCAAACGCATGCTCGGGGAGATGTGTAAGGCGTTTGCTTTTATGAATGAAACGACTTAGCTTATTGCTTGTGCGCCAGCGTTCATGAATGAAAATGTTGTTGGTGTGTGATTTACTACAAATTTAGGATTTGGCTACCATATTGATTTTTGGTGCTCATGCTATTTGAGACAGTTGTTGTTTTTGTACAACAATGTTTGTATTCTGCCTATTGGCTGACGTACTTACATTTGTACGCTTAAATGTATGTAGATTTGTGTATGCATTACTTATTTTGCGCGGTCGTACGCATATTTGTACATACATACTTACATATAGAGCAGTGCGCTTACATGTTTTCATTGATAATTGATAATATATTATTACAAGTATATTATATAATATAACATATTGATGTACATATGTACATACATAAATTATGAATTTTGTAACAACTGAAATTAGAAAATTATGAAAATAGTAAAATATCATTTCTTGCATAATCTTTCACATTTTATCAATGTAGCATTTGTGCAAAAAAATCATATTTTATCAATTTTTCATCATAAAAATCGTTTATATGGCAAAAAATAATCATGCATATGTGAAGTGGCATTTGTATTTTTTGTTTTCTCATTCATTTCATTTCATTTTTCTCTTTATGTTGGGAGATACGTAATTTGTCAGAGAAGGTTGTTAGAAATTCTCATTTCTGTTAAATAACAGCAAATGCTACAGAAAATGGTGAACTCCTTGATCTTAATTTTTCAGCCAACCAATCGAGCACCATACAAAATTCAATTTGCACCTTCTCGTTGTTCTAAGTTCTCTGGTGTAACTTCCTTCGTTCTAGCTGTTTTCGCAAAAAGCAAAAGGTGAAGACAAAAGCCACTGTTTGTCCGGGTCAAGGAGAAGCAAGCATTAGCTTACGTTCGTTTATGAATATATGTGTGATTGTCATATTTGTGTAAATACGCATAAATAAGGGAACATTCAATAAACCAAAAGAGGGAACGCGGCCAGTAGAAAATCGAGTTTCTTGATATTAATTTCTTTTCAAAATTTCGTTGGAGCTGCACAATAACAGGTCTGGCCAGAGAACTTAGAACAACGAGAAGGTGCAAATTGAATTTTGTATATTGCTCGATTGGTTGGCTGAAAAATTAAGATCAAGGAGTTCACCATTTTCTGTAGCATTTGCTGTTATTTAACAGAAATGAGAATTTCTAACAACCTTCTCTGACAAATTACGTATCTCCCAACATAAAGAGAAAAATGAAATGAAATGAATGAGAAAACAAAAAATACAAATGCCACTTCACATATGCATGATTATTTTTTGCCATATAAACGATTTTTATGATGAAAAATTGATAAAATATGATTTTTTTGCACAAATGCTACATTGATAAAATGTGAAAGATTATGCAAGAAATGATATTTTACTATTTTCATAATTTTCTAATTTCAGTTGTTACAAAATTCATAATTTATGTATGTACATATGTACATCAATATGTTATATTATATAATATACTTGTAATAATATATTATCAATTATCAATGAAAACATGTAAGCGCACTGCTCTATATGTAAGTATGTATGTACAAATATGCGTACGACCGCGCAAAATAAGTAATGCATACACAAATCTACATACATTTAAGCGTACAAATGTAAGTACGTCAGCCAATAGGCAGAATACAAACATTGTTGTACAAAAACAACAACTGTCTCAAATAGCATGAGCACCAAAAATCAATATGGTAGCCAAATCCTAAATTTGTAGTAAATCACACACCAACAACATTTTCATTCATGAACGCTGGCGCACAAGCAATAAGCTAAGTCGTTTCATTCATAAAAGCAAACGCCTTACACATCTCCCCGAGCATGCGTTTGCCTACAAGCGTCTTTTCGCGACGATGGCAAAAGCTAAAAATCATAAATTGAACAAATTTCTGATATTCCCTCTAGAAGGGAAAAGTGACAACCCCTGAAATATGAGTATTAAAATATTTTAGAATAAAAGTGACAACATAGTAAATTTGTCGATTTACAATTCAAGAAACTTTTTAAAGAAAATATTCAATATTCCTCTGATTTATGTATACAGTAAGCCCCGGTTAAGTATCACTCCTCCAATCCCTCTTATCTGCCGGTGTCTTGCTGCATCTCACTTTTTTTTTCTTAATTTTTTAAAGAAAACGGTAATTTTTTTTTAAATACATAGAAATATTTTTTTTTGGTACCACTCGCTTAAGTACCACAATCGCTTATGTACTACAAAGCACAAAAAATCTGCATCTTTGGTTTTGGCACTTAACCGGGATTGACTGTATTTGTCAAAGAATTTATGTAAGTACGTTCGATTTTTTTGTACACACATTGACTTTGCACTTGCCCATATGCGATGTATGTTTGTAAGAGTGTGTATGGCACATCTCGGATTTTCTACCAACAACACAATGTTGTGACGCTTTGTCGTCGCGTCAGTTCTTCGACAGATTGACTCTTTGACATAAAAGCAAAAAATGTGTCAACGGAGATTTCACATGAAGTAATGAGTGTACATATCTACATAAAAATACATACAAATGTGTAAACGACATAATATATGTATGTATGTCCTGTTGCACATTTGCTTCTACGCCAGTCAAATTTCTATAGGAAAATCAACTGAAATTAGTATTGAAATAAAATAGACTTTTGAGCAACAATATATTTTTTAAAATTTTATTAAAAGTAATATAGAAAGAATACATGTTTATATAAACACAATTCTGTACTTTTATGACTCCATAATGGTGTCAAGTACAATTAATTAATTATTTTAAGAAATATATCAAAATACTTTATTAGTAATAATTTAAAAGTATTTTGATATATTTCTCATAATAAAGTAAAAATGAATTAACATAAAATAATTTAAAAAATAATAAATAATATTCAATAAAAGGGAATATATTTCAAATGGCATATCAATATGCCCAGTTTTGCTCACATATTATATTCTCTTCAATATTCGTCGGTTGGTTATGTTAAGAGAGCGTATGTGTACAGATTCACCGCTGTTATAAAAGCGAAAAATGTTATTTGTTTCTCGTGCATCTGTGGTGAACTCCTTGATAAATCCCTACAAATTTTTCGCTGTCGAACCTGCACCTTCTCATTGTTTTAAGTTCTCTGGTGTGATTATCACATTTGTGTAAATACGCATAATAAGGGAATATTCAATAAACCCAAACATATGAACATATTTTTTAATATATTTTAATTATATCAGGAAGTAAAATATGCCATTTAAGTAACTGAATTTAGATATGCTAATTAATTGCAATTAATAAAATAAAAAAATTAAATTTAATTTAATTTACATGAGTTTTAGGATTCGAACGTATAGGCTCGTATTCGGATTGTGCTTAACCCCTTCACGCTTACGACCTCAGCCACCTCAAAAGTGGAAACGCTCCGCTTAGCCACCGTTTTATTGTTATCCTTTGCTCAATAAGCAATTACTCACGCAACGCACATACATAAGTTGGAAAATTTGCCTATTAAATGTTTATTTTATTATGATTTCTGAGGTTTTTATCGGTAATACAGATTTTTAATTCAGAAGGCTTTTCCTAATTATCAATTTCATATCATAGCAATTGAAAACATAAATCTAAATAGGTATGCGCAACGATTTTTCATTTAAGAATATTCGTTGTGTCTATTTATACCTTTTCGCACATTGTGTGGTGTATTTTTCTCTTTCGAAGTTATATTTTTCGATGTTCCCTCATCTGGAAATACAAATTAGTACTCAAAAAGATTTCATTTAACATTTGCTCCGCTATTCATTTACGTTCGCTGATAATATGTGAGTTATCTTGGTGAAATTGAAAGACCGTGTAATTCCAATAAGAATGTATTTTTGAGCATAAAATTGATAAAATCGGGTGAAAACCTGCCTAGACCCCACAAAACTAATATCAAGATTTTCAACATCCTGATGACTTTACTCTTTATATCATGTTCCGACCAAAATTTTTAAATGATTAGATTACATTTTATCTATTCACTAATCTTGACTGTTCTCACTGCCGTTGGAAAATTATAAAACAGCTATTTTTGACATTAAAAAATTCACATCGCTTAATATTCTTTAAAAGAAAACATTGGAATATCGTACTTTGTTATAAAAGTCGTATTGTTTTAAATATTTTCCATTTAATAGAAATAATGGACGCATATTTTGATTTGAGAAGTCAATTGTCAAGTGAATGAATTTAGATGCATTTCTTTTAACTTATTTGTTTGTTTAAATTTTTTTGTATTTGTAGTGTCTAAATCAGCTGTGATAATTTGATAAATTTCCCTAATGACAAACAGATGGCGCTAAATCAAAGTTGCACAGAGAGATCTCGTGTAGATTAGCTTCAAATCTCCTCAGTGGCCAGTGGAGATAATCTACAAAACAGCCCAAATATCGTGATTAAGTGTCGGTCGGAACATAGTATTATACATATATTGGTGATGGTAGAGGAGGAACCTTAATTGATACTATGTAGTAATGCCACAAATACATAACATCAATACACCATAATAGTAATTTCCGACTTCCCACCTATATTTAAGCCGTTTACGTTCGTCAAAATGTTTGATGTTTTGTGAAATTAAGTGGACAAAATTTAGCCTCTTCGATAGAGTTTATGTCAGATACTATGTGCGATGCCTTATTTGAGGATGATTTAAATATAGGTTTCGTTGGTGCGAAATAAAATATTGTTATAAACTAACTTAGTTTATGACTTTTAATAGAAGTTAAAGATATACAACTTTGATTGTTGCTACAGAGTATAATAGATTTATTCACCTAACGGTTGTTTGTATCACCTAAAAATAATCGAGTAGATATAGGTTTATATATATATATAAATGATCGGGATGATGAGACGAGATAAAATCCGAGTGACTGTCGGCTGTCCGTCCGTGCAAGCGATAAATTGATTAACAATTGAGACATCTTAATGAAACTTTGTACACGTGTCCCCTAGCACTGCCATGCCCACAAAACGCCATTAGTCAAAAGCCGTATTTTTGATAAATTTTTAGGAATAAGCAAAAATCCAAACCAAAACGTGACCAAGCAAAACTCAAAAATCAAAAATAAATTGAACATTCAAAATGGCCGACCTTGTCAGCATAAGTAACGGAAGTGATAACCAACGTAACACAACAAAACAATCGAAAATCGAATATTTCTAGCTTGCGAAAATTCAAAATTTGGGATACTTTCTGAACAAACCTCGTATCTAAATGTATATTTATATATTTAGAAAATTACTTGAAAATGAGTTTTCAAGTATATCAGAGCAATGTAAAAAATGAATGCCTTCCATTTCTATGCCCCCAATGATTTTCATGTAATTTTCGCTGACGGAAAGTAAATATAGTAATACAACTAAGTGAGCCTTAGAAATAAGTTAAAATAATACCAAACTTGATTGTAATCCATTCAATCATTCATTCATTCGAACAATGAAGTTGAATCTTTTCGCTATATTTCTTAATATAAAGTGTTGCTAACACCCGAAGGTATTTCCCCAGCTTTGATCCTGGCAAGTTGCAAGAGTATGAAATGTTCGATTGCACCCGAACTTAGCACTTTCTCACTTGTTTGGGATGATTTTTGTATAAGTAAGCACTACTGATACAATTTCCAAATATTATAACGAGGCAAACATAAAAATGCAAACAATTTGGTGAACTTTGTATTATTGTTAATTTGTATAATATTTTTTGTTAAATCGACTATGTAACGATATGGATGGACGCTCTGGAAGTAGAAGGAATTGAGCGTAAAATTATAGGCATAACTCTAATATTCTGCGCTTTAGTTACAAAGGGTAGGCAAACTTCACAATGGTAAATAGCAGTGCCAGCGGTAATGAAGCTCACCATGACCATCTTAAAATTGCTTGGTCAGGGCGGATAACAACTTTCGATTTGTCAGGATCACTACACAGGCCCAGCGCATCAAACGGTTTCTATCAGGGTTTTTGAGATTTGCAATGCCAATGAGAATTCGATATGAAAAGATTTTCGATCGAAAATTTTCATGCAATCATTAATACTGTCGATAACCTGCTTTACATACAGCATAAACAGCCTAAATGCAATGGTGATAGGAGTAAAATTTAATGAAATTAGTGAAATTGTTCACAAATTGAGAATAAGAGCAGTTAATGATAGATTTGGAAATCCATCACACGGTTCCAACGTATAGAATTTATCTAGTGAAAGAGAATTTTTGAGAAGTTGCAACGAGAATGGAGATAAAGGTGTGGTTCGCGCATCATTGGTAAGATTCCAATGATTTATATGTATATATATATGGTATATACCTATATGTACATATATACATTATGTACTTATATGCTACAGGAGACTCTGGATAACCACTTAAGCCATGGTTATTAACACCATTTAAGAATGCTGCCGAAAATTCTGATGAGTTATCTTCAATCAACAATTTTTCCAGATAGATTAACAAATAAACGAGTATTTGGAGTATTGATAGGACGATTCCGATGTCTCTTAGCTGTTTGTTTTTATTGTATTGCTTCAACACCATTTTAGAACAAGATATTATCAAATAAAGAAATACATTTGGAATTAAATTTAATTTATTCAACACATTTTATCTCAGCACTTTTCCGATATATGAGTTTTGGTTTTAAATTCCAATTTTAATATTTTTTTTAACTTAACTTTAAGTCTCAAATTTTGATTTTCCATCTTTTGTTTATGAAAAATTTTATTTTAGCGAGTTTCAACTTGTTCTTATCAATATTTCCCTAAATTGCGTAGAATTGATTTCAGTTAACAGTTAAGTCGGTTGTTGTTGCTACACAATTGGATTTTCGACTTGTTTTTAAAGCAAATTTTGTTTATTACGCCATTTAATACATTATTTTCATTTTGCTCAATTTTGTCATTTGCATTATCATTAGAGGCCACCGGAGATTTATTTGATGATCTAGAAACAGCCTGCGTTGTACCAAACCCTAGTGTGCCTCTCATTCCACTTCCGTAAATTACAATTCACTCACTCACTGTTCTAGGTGAGTTAGGTAAACGTGATTAGGACCACCATCAGTACTTGCAATATTTTATTTATTACGCTTATATTTAGCCTTAAATGAACTTTGTAATCTAGCGACACCTAAAAGTTAATTATCTTCTATTATATAAATTGCATGAAAAAATTACATATTTCATAAGGTAAAATATAAAAATTAGCTAAATTTGAGTTAGTGCATAGTTAGTCTACTTTGCTGTGACTATTATATTCCTGAATCACTCAAGAGCTGTAAAATAAATTAAGCAAAAAATGTATCTATATTTATAGTTTCAAAAACGATATTGGCCAAGTATTTACGGCAGTTTAGATAAAATAACTGCTGATTATGATTTGAATAACAGCGAAAGAATTGCTTTAAATAATAAAAACACAAATAGCAAATATGGACATAAACCTAGAAAGATATTTGAGCGTAATGAAATTTTAAAAAAAAATTCTACAGGCGGCCTGTCTTTCCCAACAATTAAAGACAAGCAACAGGTATGTAACAAATAGTTTACAAATAATTTGTAGTTGTTCTTTAAAAATTGAGTATTACCAAATATATAAACAGAATCATGGCAACTACGCTGAATTAATTGAATGCAGAGTTCGTATACCAACTAAAATCACTCGTAATTCTAACATTAAGTCCAGTCAAGATCTTAGACTGAGTGAAACGGATGTTCTTGGAAGAAATACACAGAATGGCAAAGGTTTCATTGCCTCTAATGGATGTCAAGCGTAAGTCAATCTAAATAAATTATCTACTTAAGAATATACAATAGCTTTCATAATGTAAATAAAAGATTCGCCTTCCTCGTAACGAACAAGATCATTTTAATTTTGTTTGTGGGTTAACTAATAATAATAATTAATAGACGTCAACTTCTATCTCAAAATTTATACATGGCGGCATAGTAAACAGACATAGGAAAATTAATTAATCTCCTAATATCAATCATTTATCATTATCATCAAAGACTGGAGGGACTGATTTTGCACCAGTTAACGCTTGCACGAACGGACGGACAGACAAACAATAGGAAATCAGTCCGTTACGTGATATATAATAAAAAAACAGATATTCAGACATATTCTAGAACCCGAAGAAAATTAATGTTATTTCGTTGTTAAGAACTAAATGATTTCAATTATAGTGTTCCTTTTCACATCGTAACTCCTGTGGCATTACATAACATATACATAGAATTTAAAATAAGTTATAATCCTCAGAATTGCGATTCTGGTCACACACCAGAAGCAGAGAACTTAAAACAATGAGAAGGTGCAGGTTCGACAGCGAACAATTTGTAGGAATTTATCAAGGAGTTCACCACAGATGCACGAGAAACAAATAACATTTTTCGCTTTTATAACAGCGGTGAATCTGTACACATACGCTCTCTTAACATAACCAACCGACGAATATAGAAGAGAATATAATATGTGAGCAAAACTGGGCATATTGATATGCCATTTGAAATATATTCCCTTTTATTGAACTATTATTTATTATTTTTTAAATTATTTTATGTTAATTAATTTTTACTTTATTATGAGAAATATATCAAAATACTTTTAAATTATTACTATTAAAGTATTTTGATATATTTCTTAAAATAATTCATTAATTGTACTTGACACCATTATGGAGTCATAAAAGTACAGAATTGTGTTTTGCCGTCGGTATTTCACATTCATGCTTCAATTTTTCTTTTCAAATGCATGTGTAAACATATGTAACAGGACATACATATATAATATTATGTCGTTTACACATTTGTATGTATTTTTATGTAGATATGTACACTCATTACTTCATGTGAAATCTCCGTTGACACATTTTTTGCTTTTATGTCAAAGAGTCAATCTGTCGAAGAACTGACGCGACGACAAAGCGTCACAACATTGTTTTGTTGGTAGAAAATCCGAGATGTGCCATACACACTCTTACAAACATACATCGCATATGGGCAAGTGCCAAGTCAATGTGTGTACAAAAAATTCGAACGTACTTACTGTGTGACAAATACAGTCAATCCCGGTTAAGTGCCAAAACCAAAGATGAAGATTTTTTGCGCTTTGTAGTACATAAGCGATTGTGGTACTTAAGCGAGAGGTACCAAAAAAAATTATTTCTATGTATTTAAAAAAAAATTACCGTTTTCTTTAAAAAATTAAGAAAAAAAAAGTGAGATGCAGCAAGACACCGGCAGATAAGAGGGATTGGAGGAGTGATACTTAACCGGGGCTTACTGTATACATAAATCAGAGGAATATTGAATATTTTCTTTAAAAAGTTTCTTGAATTGTAAATCGACAAATTTACTATGTTGTCACTTTTATTCTAAAATATTTTAATACTCATATTTCAGGGGTTGTCACTTTTCCCTTCTAGAGGGAATATCAGAAATTTGTTCAATTTATGATTTTTAGCTTTTGCCATCGTCGCGAAAAGACGCTTGTAGGCAAACGCATGCTCGGGGAGATGTGTAAGGCGTTTGCTTTTATGAATGAAACGACTTAGCTTATTGCTTGTGCGCCAGCGTTCATGAATGAAAATGTTGTTGGTGTGTGATTTACTACAAATTTAGGATTTGGCTACCATATTGATTTTTGGTGCTCATGCTATTTGAGACAATTGTTGTTTTTGTACAACAATGTTTGTATTCTGCCTATTGGCTGACGTACTTACATTTGTACGCTTAAATGTATGTAGATTTGTGTATGCATTACTTATTTTGCGCGGTCGTACGCATATTTGTACATACATACTTACATATAGAGCAGTGCGCTTACATGTTTTCATTGATAATTGATAATATATTATTACAAGTATATTATATAATATAACATATTGATGTACATATGTACTTACATAAATTATGAATTTTGTAACAACTGAAATTAGAAAATTATGAAAATAGTAAAATATCATTTCTTGCATAATCTTTCACATTTTATCAATGTAGCATTTGTGCAAAATAATCATATTTTATCAATTTTTCATCATAAAAATCGTTTATATGGCAAAAAATAATCATGCATATGTGAAGTGGCATTTGTATTTTTTGTTTTCTCATTCATTTCATTTCATTTTTCTCTTTATGTTGGGAGATACGTAATTTGTCAGAGAAGGTTGTTAGAAATTCTCATTTCTGTTAAATAACAGCAAATGCTACAGAAAATGGTGAACTCCTTGATCTTAATTTTTCAGCCAACCAATCGAGCATCATACAAAATTCAATTTGCACCTTCTCGTTGTTCTAAGTTCTCTGCTTAAACGTAATTAATTTGCCTGGTAGGAAGGTATGTATGTGACGCTGAAGTTAGAAATATATAAAGCCTTCTTGTCGCTTTGCTATTTTTGCGCGACCAGTGGAAAGCAATTTATAATGAATGCAAAATTATTGCAGAGAACTTACAGCGTGTCAAGACAATTTTACCATCAGCAAGAAAAAACTTATACGAAGAAGTGGTTTAGAATCGCAGTAAAGAAGATATTTAATTAAGAAGAAATCTTTCTCATTTCTATGGCCGTTCCCTGATTTGAAAGAAGATTTTTGTTTTTTATTTTAAACATTTTTAAAACGATAACATTGTTTGATAGCGTAATTCCTTGAATTCCTCAGGGGTAAAGAGGTGGCGGCCCTCCCTACTGGAACGTTTCTAATAGCTTTTCAATTTTATTAAATATCTTCTCACTTACTATTCAATTTTTCTGAAGAATAAGTCCAATACGACGTAGTATTTTCTAATCTCATCACATATATATTAAATTTGCTTTCTTGTTGATGTTGGGTGGAACAAATTTGTTTTGTAGGATAATTAAGTATTGTTGAGCTCTCTGGTGTCTAAATGCAAATACAGAAATAAGATCTCCGGCAGAGGCCCACTACAAAAGACTTAATGAACATGTGAACGAGAAAGCAATCTCCTCTTACACAAAAGTCTCTCTAGTCACTTATGTCGAAAAAAACCACACAATTTACCTGGTTTAAGTATTACGAATTTCGTACGACGTACCGACCATTATCTGATCTAGTAGTTGTGGTTTTGTAAAAGTCTGCACAATACTGATTCTCTGGGGTTGTAACTGATATAGGGGGAGGTCTTCTAACTCCCAAAATTTCTTTAAATGTAAACTGAGGTATTCGTTTGAGATTTCCTAAACTGGATTTGTCATGGTGGTAACTGGTTCCGTACCTAATCTACTTAGGATCCAACCGAAAATAGTATTTTGTGTCAGAAGTGTGTTTGAAATTTTCTTAATACCTGCGAGTTTTATCTGTGTTATGAGATCGCTGCCTAATAGAAGATTTATTTGAGCGGGGGTGTGGCAGTTAAGATCTGCTAACTTTAGGTATGAAACCTTTTTCCAATGCTTGCTAGTTATGTGATAGCTTGGAAGCATACTTGTTAGTTGCTTCTGCTTCAATGGGCTTATCAGCTTAGGGGGAAATTAGGGTCTTTTGTTAGAATTTTGGACTATTCTTCCGCTTATCCCCGTATTGGTTAGCTTTGTGGGCAGTTGTAGCCTATTTGGTACCCTAAACTATTAAGGCCCTAAGGTTTAACAGTTCTCCTTGGTGTTCGATGGAGACGAATGCTATGTAGTGTTTTGGGTTTTTAATGCCTTTGAGCAGCATGGTGCTTCTTGGCAATTTTCGCGATTTCGCGCTTCGGGATTTGCTGTTGCAACTAAACCCGTGGCTCTTTTCATATTTGCGTTGTTTGGGGGTGGGCTGGAAAATGTGCTGTAATTAAGCTTTGAATGAGGTCGTTTATGACAGTAATCGCAATTAAATTTGCTTTCACGCTCTTTAAGTGTATGCACATGTGGCAGGCAATTTGTATAAAGTCTTTTTGCTTTTAAAAAATTATTTCTGTCGATAATAATAAATTTATTGAATTACTCGCAAGATTTGAGCTTATGCCCGCCAGTAAACAGTTCGTATGACGTCGTTCACGACGAACAATACAAGTATATTGGATGTGAACAATTGATTTTTAAAACTGCTTCTATTTAAGTTGTTGTTGCCACTGGTTTGTGGTCTATTGCAGCTTCTATTTAGGTCGTGTTGAACGCTTTTCGTTCTGACTATTTTTTGTCTACCCTTTCTGCGATTTCGTACTAGGTAGTTAGGAAATCTTTTATTTGTGGCCACGTGAAGCATATTCTTCGTGATGAGAGCGATTGCTCCCATAGAAGTAATCATTTTTCTGGAAGTGCGGGGGTGCATATGTTTACCAGTGTAGGGTCCCAGCTGTCTGTTTGACTATTCTGTGGCGATGAAACCGACAAACAATTTGAAACAGAGGATTGAAGTTTGAAAAATTATTCACTTGTTTCCTTTTGAATTTTTGCCAAGTTCCTTGTTATCGATATTTGTTTATCGACTCATATTCTTTCGTTCTCGTATCTTGATTTAAGAGCTTCCCTTTTGTTTTGTATCGGTGGTGATACAATTTTTGTGCATTTTATAATTTTTGGTGGTTAATGTAAACGGTTGTAAACATGTCTCGAAAGGACGTGCATTGTTCATAATCACTATGAAATATTTCTGTGTCACATGCGGGCACCTTGAGGTGGATGCCTGAACTTGTCTCTTGACTTTGTATTGTGCTTGTGGCAGCTCTATTTGCTGATGTGCAGTAGGTCCAATTGCTTTAATTAGTTTTAGTTCATCAGAAATCATTGCTTTAGTTTCTTTAAACTGGTCTAAGCAGTTTTCGTATTTGGCGTAAGCCGAAGATTTGAAATTTTCTGGTAGATCTGAATCGTCAGATTCTACGATTGCGTCATATGCAGCTAGGAGACGTGACCAAAAATTGTCAAGATTTTCTTCTTTGATTTCTAATACCGATTCAGAATTGTCTTGAATCAGCGAAGGTGGGAATCTAGTGTAGTATCTTATTAAACTCTGTCTTTACCCCTTTTTTGTTTTTGTTTTGTAGCACCTTGCTTGCAGCGAGTAGCTTCTGCTGGTGTGCATGACCTTTTTTCGGCCCAAATCATATTTGGTACTTTTAGAGACTGTATTGTTTTAGAATCTTTTGAGTCTGAGCTCATTTAGAAATTGTACTCTAATAAAATTAAAATTCCTCAGTGTCGACTGATGAATAATTTAAAAAATATCTTTACATATATAATTGTGTAAACGAAAGCTCTCTTTAGAAAATAGAGTTTTTCACTTCGAACAAAATTAATATTAATTTCCGTATATATGTACAACCGCAACTTTTTTATGTTAATTACAGTTTATACTAGTGCAATTGAGAGCTCGTTGAAGAGATCAATGCACTTTGTACCTATGTACGAATATGCACGAGTTATTTGTTCTGAAAAGCTTTGTATGCAATCTTGCTTGCTTGTAGGCAGTATAAGTTTAGTTTAAACCAATACAAGTATGTATACATAATTGAGCACTAACAATAAACTGTTACGAATTATGAAATTACACATAATTTTCTCAATTGTATTTTTCAAACGCAAATGACTTGCATCTGTCTTTTGTATTTTTATTTGCCATTTTGGGATTTTTTTATTACCACTTATAACAAATATGTTTTCTTATTCGCACTCATTCAATAAGACCAAGTGAGATGGCAAGATCTATTAGTTTGGGAAATTTGAAATTGATTAAAATAGAAATATCCTATAAGTGTACGTTGGTGTTAGTGTTTGAAGAAAATATGTGTAATTGTGTTGAAACTTCTGGGGAAAGTGATTAGCTATGGCTGGTAGGGTATTTACATACATATTATATTAAGAGAATATCTTGCACATTTACAAAATTAATAAAGTATACCTTATGTATAACAACCCAGCCAGCTGATAGTGGTTAAAAAAACCGGTTCTAGTTAATTTTCACTTTCAGCGGGCGCTACAAGTGGATTATGATAGCTAAAATAAGATATGAAATTTTTAATTTCTATTTTATTACGTTTTCTGGTGAAAACTGCATCAATAGTGGTCCCTCTTTTTTCGTTGGATTATTCCTACCATTAATCATTTTTAAAGAGAATTTATCTTTGAGGAACTGTAGTAATGGCGCAGCTTCTGGTAATGAAAAATTTACATTAAAATCACCTGCGAGAATTACCGACTGTTCACAATACTATACGCGTTCTCCAATAATATCGTCCAGAGTCCTTGAAGCATTTGGTAACAGATAAATAGCTTTTATAATTAATTTCATACTACTGCATATAAGTTCCAAATTCTTGCTGATGTTTATACCGTGACATCAGTCACACTTAAGTAAGGAGCTTTTATTCGCAAATAAGGAATAACGACGTAATATCTGTCCGTTTCATTACGATAGATGGCAACACCTGAATTTCGAATTTCATTACGTTGAAGTCTCACAACAAATTCGAAATTTGGTACTTGTACAGGAGGTTTTTCATGGCTTATAAACATATATATATATTCTGATAACATATAACAATTTATATTTTGGAAGACTCGATCAGTAAAATCATTGGCGTGTGCACGAAAACTTTGACAACTAAATATTATTGTCAAAATATCTTTTTTCGAATTAATAAAGCTGAATACTTGTTTATCTAATGTGCAAATTGGATTGCTCGAAATTTGATCATTTAATTATTTTGAAATCTCGATAATATTAAGCTGGTTTCCCTCTTGATCCTCTGGAACAAGTGGAAGTACTGGATCGCTACCTCATATCTCCTTTTGAAATTGGTTTAAAATTATTGTTATCATTGTGGAGCATGAAAATATGTTTTCCGCGAAAAACAGTAACGAACCTTCACATAACCTCTATTCAACTGCGTCTCCTGAAGTCTCCTTTTCACAAATTTTATTTATTCAAGGATGAAAAGCGACAGGCAGCAACTGTAAAATATTAACATGCACTCGTTCTAGTGGCACAGTTATTTAGACAGCACACAAAGACGACATCGCGACACGGCAGCGAAATTTTCTTCGAAGGCAAATGTCGTCTTGAAACCAGCTTCTGGAATATTTTGAAGACGGCAGCGACATATCAAAATTAACTAGAAATGGTTTTGATTTAGCAACTGCGACAACTGCAAGCCTGCTGCCGTAAAGTCGTATTGTTGTCTAAAAAAGAGGAGATCCCACTAAATACTAATTTTAATTTATGTCATTGCCATACATTTTAATTAAAGGTGAATGAATTATGAATACGAACGTTGCATTTTTTAATACTTTTAGGTTTTTCTTGAAATACTGTTTACTTTTATATAAACATCAATATATTTGGTATACAGCACTAATTTATTTAGTTGAACAAATCCGCCAACTTCTTCCAAACCCATACAAATTGTACAGGGTTTTCCAATAGAAGTGATATAATTTACAAAACAAAAAAAGAACACACTAATTGTTAAGAAAATTCAAATGTTTTTTATTTAATGTGAAGTACAATCGATACAGTTAGGTTCTGAATAGAACACCATTCAAGTAGCCTCCACGACTTCTTTTGCAGGAACGAATTTCATTAACCCTATATTCGAGTACTGTTGCCAATAGATCAAGTCATTTATCTGAATAGCACGTTCAATATTGACTTCTACAGCTTTAGGAGAGTCTGGTTTATTGCTAAAGACCAATGACTTCAAATAACCCCACAAGAGGTAGTCTAAATGTGTTAAATCACAACTTCTTGGAAGCCATTAAATGTCACAATTTCTTGAAATTACCAAACCAAACTGTCAATTTAGGTGAATGTAATGGTTGTTCATAGGTAAATAATTTGGGGATTTTTTTCGCACCAGAATCGACACTTTTGTTTATTTATCGTACCACTCCCTATAACCATAATGACCATAAAATGGCAAAAGCGCACGAAAAGTTGCAATTGGAGATGGGTTAGTTTGATAATAAAATTAAATAATTTGTAAACGTAGTTCTTGCATATATCTTTCCATGATGATATTATAAACATGCCTGAATACAAAAAAAAAAAATTACAGATTATGACATATTAAAAATGGCCGAAATGACTAAGAAATCATATTAATGCTGGAAACAGTCACTGACACAAAACCGTAGACCGAATCAGCTGATACAACCTATCTTATGAGAGCGCAATGTAAATGAACACTCACCGCCGCTTCTACAGACCGTACGGTAGAATATCCGCGAAAATTGGATTTTTCCCATAGAAACGAGTGAGTTGAGAGTGAGAGAGCAATCTCTTGCAACGCAGAGTTACCAGTTTCGATATTTTGTAATAATTTAAAAATAAACTTGAATATATTGGAAATATTCTTAAAATAACTCAAAACACAGTCGAATACACCTATTTATAAAAAGGTAGACTACTTTTAATAGTTGGATTTTAGTTTTGAACTTTAAATGACGAAAAAGTATATATACTAAAAAACTAAATGTGTGAAAAATCGTGTATACAAATGGAACAATAGCAACAGTGATGAAATGAAAACCAAAGAGAACAACTGATTTCTGCGACTACGGGCAAAACTTTTGAAAAATTTGGTTTGATACGGGCGGTAAGTATGGAAAGAAGGAATACTGGTGACTGTTTGAAGCATTAGCCTCGCTCCGGTGTCTGCTTGTTCTATGCTATGTTCAGCACACAAGCAGCCTCTTATACTATAACTTGTTTAAAGTAGTTGAAAATTTTCACAGCAACAAGATATGAATTGAATAGCGGAACGAAAATTTCAGCGGTGCTTCCGAATTTCTTGCTCTGCTGCGCCAAACGCGGGGAATTTGCCTGGTAGGTATGTATGTATGTATGTCATGCTTAACATACACCCTAGCCACTGCGTGTTAAATGTTTAACCAGGGCCGCAGAGATCAAAACAGGTTCGAGGGGTAAAATGGAGGGGGTCCCTCTCTACAGAAACGTTTCTAATAGTTTATAAATTTTATTTACTCCCACTTACTACTTCAATTTTAATGAAGAATAAGTCCAATACGACATAGTGTCTTCTGATCAAATCACATCTGTATTAAATTTGTTATCTTGTTGATGTTGGGTGGAAAAAATTTAATTTGTACGTTTTTGAAAATCAATAATGTGTAATTCAGTTCATAAATGACAATCTTCACCACTTTCTCCATACGCGTGTGAGAAGGCATCCCTGTTGCACTCATTCAGTAGTGTCATAAAAAACATATAGCTAAACTCCTCTAATTTTCCTAATCATCAGCTGAGGCAGCTTTGCATTTTCGGATTCCTTATTTAAAATATTTTTAAATTTTAAACAAAACAATTTTTGCATTATTTGATACATAGTACATTAGTTTATCGATTTATAAAAAGTAAGAGACTACCAAAGTTTATTGTAAATCCAAGTCCCTTAGGATGATGGGCCCACAAACGGTTGTTGTTATTACATTTTCAGTGCTATTTTATGCTTATGTTGATAAAATAACATTAGATTTGTTAGATCTTTGAATGATTTTACATCACACATCATCACATCTTAGCGGCAACTCTACTGATGCCTGTTGTCGTAGGCAAAATTAACTAGAAATGGTTTTGATTTATAGTCCAGTCATTTAAGCTTAAATTAGGTAAGAATCTCGGAATTCAGATACCCAGCTGTAACTATGTAAATACTTGTATATTGACACCCTAAAAGTTGTCTCAAAATCTACATATGGCAGGGTGTACGCAACTATTAAATTTCAAGGTCAAAGGTCACAAAAATTGGGTTTTTGCGCTTTTTTTGTAAATATCTCATTTCCTATGGGTTTTTTTCTATTGGTATTTATTATCAATATTGTAGAATACAAAATTCTCTACAAATTTTGTTTAAAATTTTTTTCATACGGTGAACCGTTTTCGAGATAGAGGGCTTAGAGCGCGCGGTCACAGCCTCACTTCAGGTCAACCGGTGCCTCCGATCAAAAACGCGCCATATATAGTTGATGAACTATCGATAAATCAATGATTATAAATATTTGTCAATTTTTATTAACTATTATATTATATTTTATCATTTTTTCCTAACCTATCCACTTTTTATTCAGTATTAATTTATTTAACACTTACCTGGCCATGAAATTGCAGAATTGTTAATGAAAATATAGGAATTATATTTGAATTTAAACCTTATTAATATTAATAACTTTTTACATGATAAAAAATAAATAAAAAAAATTTATTAAAAAATATCATTCAATACATTTATTTTTATTAAAAGTAAAAAAAAGGAATAAAGGGTACAAAAACTACAATTTATAATTTTAATCATCTTCTTCCTCTTCATCGTCGTCTTCCGGCTGCTGGTAAATTTCAAACTGGTTTTCATTATCGTCTTCAACGACATTTGTTTCAAGTTCTTCCATGATTTCGGGGTCAAAAGTTCCATCTTCGTTAATGTCGCTCTGATATGGTAGAGCATTGAGACAAGCTTGGCTATTACATTGGCCACAAGCTAAAGAGCATTGCAAGCCCGCTTTCCTGCATCCGCATCGCGAACCACAACCACTCTTGCAGTTGCAGAAAATTGTATTTAGCAAATGTTCTGGAGCAGGTGGTAAAATTGTCATGATAGGCTCCAGAAAATCGTTTCGCATTGCCCAACCCCATACCTGGGGTTCCAAATCATGCCCTAACCAAGTTTGAACTTGATAATATACACGTTCGAAAGGTTGATGAGCAGCTGCACTTGTTGGTGGAATATTTGAAAGCTGCACAGGTTTATTAAGTTTTGTAGACTTGACGTAATGCATATAACGAAGATGATCGAGACTTTTCACAGATTTCGGAGCATTATAGACTGCCAATAAGGTTTGAGTTCCACTCTCTAATAATCTCTGGGCCGAACAATTTTCTTCCTCAAATGCTGCAGCTAGTTCATCCAAATTGGTCAGTTTCTCAAAAACTTTTAAAAATGTTTTTTTTCCCTTTTTAAAAAGCGCAGAAGTTGTGTCACATCCACTTAATGCGTGCAGAAATAAAATATGTGTTTTGGAATGAGGATAATTATCAAAACTTTTAGTCGAGTATATCTCCGTTTTTACATTGCCTTTCCCAACTTTTTTAAAGAAAATTTCTTGTTCGTAAGACAGCCCAATTAAAATGATGAGTAAATCAATATCTTGTCCTATTATTTACAAATTTACAGATTTTAAAGAAGATGCACTTAATTATTTTCTAATTAAAATGTCATTAGTGTTAATGGGAATATAATTATATAATAGTAAGATTTAAGTTTTTCCCTTCATTATTTTTTAATTTTAGGAAACGGTGATCAGTATTATTGAATAGATAAAGATTTAAGGCATGAAGAAAATGATAAAATATAATATAATAGTTAATAAAAATTGACAAATATTTATAATCATTGATTTATCGATAGTTCATCAACTATATATGGCGCGTTTTTGATCGGAGGTACCGGTTGACCTGAAGTGATGCTGTGACCGCGCGCTCTAAGCCCTCTATCTCGAAAACGGTTCACCGTATAAAAAAAATTTTTAAACAAAATTTGTAGAGAATTTTGTATTCTACAATATTGATAAAAAATACCAATAGCAAAAAACCCCTAGGAAATGAGATATTTACAAAAAAAGCGCAAAAAACCGATTTTTGTGACCTTTGACCTTGAAATTTAATAGTTGCGTACACCCTACCATATGTAGGTTTTGAGACAACTTTTAGGGTGTCAATATACAAGTATTTACAGACTTACAGCTGGGTATCTGAATTCCGAGGTGAACTTACTATAATGACTGGACTATTAGCAATTGCGACAACTGCAAGCCTGCTGCCGTAAAGTCGTGTTGTTGTCTAAAAAAGAGGATATCCCACTAAATACTAATTTTAATTAATGTCATTACCATATGTTTTAATTAAAGGTATATGAATATGAATCTTGTATTTTTTAATACTTTTAAAGAACACACTAATTGTTATGAAAATTCAAATGTTTTTTATTTAATGGGAAGTACAATCGATACAGTTAGGTTCTGAATAGAACATCATTCAAATAGCCTCCATGACTTCTTTTGCAGGAACGTATTTCATTAACCCAATATTCGAGTACTGTTGCCAATAAATCCAGTCATTTATCTGAATAGCACGTTCAATATTGACTTCTAAAGCTTTAGGAGAGTCTGGTTTATTGCTAAAGACCAATGGCTTCAAATAACCCCACAAGAAGTAGTCTAATTGTGTTAAATCACAACTTCTTGGAAGCCATTTAATGTCACAATTTCTTAAAATTACCAAACCAAACTGTCAATTTAGGTGAATGTAATGGTTTTTCCAATGCTTGCTATTTATGTGATAGCTTGGAAGCATACTTGTTAGTTGCTTCTGCTTCAATGGGCTTATCAGCTTAGGGGGAAATTAGGGTTTTTTGTTAGAATTTTGGACTAATCTTCCGCTTATCCCCGTATTGGTAAGCTTTGTGGGCAGTTGTAGCCTATTTGGTACCCTAGACTATTAAGGCCCTAAGGTTTAACAATTCTCCTCGGTGTTCGATGGAGACGAATGCTATGTAGTGTTTGGGTTTTTATTGCCTTTGAGCAGTATGGTGCTTCTTGGCATTTCGCGCTTCGGGATTTGCTGTTGCAACTAAACCCGTGGCTCTTTTCATATTTGCGTTGTTTGGGGGTGAGCTGTAAAATGTGCTATAATTAAGATTTGAATGAGGTCGTTTATGACAGTAATCGCAGTTGAATTTGCTTTCGCGCTCTTTAAGTGTATGCACATGTGGCAGGCAATTTGTATAAAGTTTTTTTGCTTTTAAAATATTATTTCTGTCGATAATATTAAATTTATTGAATTACTCGCAAGATTTGAGCTTATTCCCGCCTGTAAACAGTTCGCATGACGTCGTTCACGACGAACAATACAAGTATATCGGGTGTGAACAATTGATTTTTAAAAGTTGTTGTCGCCACTGGCTTGTGGTCTATTGAAGCTTCTATTTAGGTCGTGTTGAACGCTTTTCGTTCTGACTATTTTTTGTCTACCCTTTCTGCGATTTCGTACTAGGTAGTTAGGAAATCTTTCATTTGTGGCCACGTGAAGCATATTCTTCGTGATGAGAGCGATTGCTCCCATAGAAGTAATCATTTTTCTGAAAGTGCGGGGGTGCATATGTTTACCAGTGTAGGGTCCCAGCTGTCTGTTTGAATATTCTGTGGCGATGAAACCGACAAACAATTTGAAACAGAGGATTGAAGTTTGAAAAATTATTCACTTGTTTCCTTTTGAATTTTTGGCAAGTTCCTTGTTATCGATATTTGTTTATCGACCAATATTCTTTCGTTTTCGAATCTTGATTTAAGAGCTTCCCTTTTGTTTTTTACCGGTGGTGATACAATTTTTGTGCATTTTATAATTTTGGGTGGTTAATGTAAACGGTTGTAAACATGTCCCGGAAGTACGTGCATTGTTCATAACCACCATGAAATATTTTTGTGTCACATGCGGGCACCTTGAGGTGGATGCCTGAACTTGCCTCTTGACTTTGTATTGTGCTTGTGGCAGCTCTATTTGCTGATCTGCAGTAGGTCCAATTGCTTCAATTAGTTTTAGTTCATCAGAAATCATTGCTTTAGTTTCTTCAAACTGGTCTAAGCAGTTTTCGTATTTGGCGTAAGCCGAAGATTTGAAATTTTCTTGTAGATCTGAATCGTCAGATTCTACGATTGCGTCATATGCAGCTTGGAGACGTAACCAAAAATTGTCAATATTGTCTTCTTTGATTTCTAATACCGATTCAGAATTGTCTTGAATCAGCGAAGGTGGGAATCTAGTGTAGTATCTTATTAAACTCTGTCTTTACCCCTTTTTTGTTTTTGTTTTGTAGCACCTTGCTTGCAGCGTGTAGCTTCTGCTGGTGTGCATGACCTTTTTTCGGCCCAAATAATTTTTGGTATTTTTAGAGACTGTATTGTTTTAGAATCTTTTGAGTCTGAGCTCATTTAGAAATTATATTGTAATAAAATTAAAATTCCTCAGTGTCGACTGATGAATAATTTAAAAAATATCTTCACATATATAATTGTGTGAACGAAAGCTCTCTTTAAAAAATAGAGTTTTTCACTTCGAACAAAATTAATATTAATTTACGTATATATGTACAACCGCAACTCTTTTATGTTAATTCGAGTTTTTACTTGTGCAATTGAGAGCTCGTTGAAGAGATCAATGCACTTTGTACCTATGTACGAGTATGCACGAATTATTTGTGCTGAAAAGTTTTGTACGCAATCTTGCTTGCTTGTAGGCAGTATAAGTTTAGTTTAAACCAATACAACTATGTATACATAATTGAGCACTAACAATAAACTGTTGTGATTTATGAAATTACACATAATTTTCTCAACTGTATTTTTCAAACGCAAATGACTTGAATCTGTCTTTTGTATTTTTATTTGCCATTTTGGGATTTTTTTATTACCACTTATAACAATATGTTTTCTTATTCGCACTCATTCAATAAGAACAAGAAATGAGATGGCAAGATCTATTAATTTGGGAAATTTGAAATTGATTAAAATAGAAATATCCTATAAGTGTACGTTGGAGTTAGTGTTTGAAGAAAATATGTGTAATTGTGTTGAAACTTCTGGGGAAAGTGATTAGCCATGGCTGGTAGGGTATTTACATACTTATTATATTAAGAGAATATCTTGCACATTTACAAAATTAATAAAGTATATATGTATCACAACCCAGCCAGCTGATAGTGGTTAAAAAAACCGGTTCTAGTTAATTTTCCCTTTCAGCGGGCGCTGCATTCATATTAATAATATTTACAAGTGGATTATGATAGCTAAAATAAGATATGAAATTTTTAATTTCTATTTTATTACGTTTTCTGGTGAAAACTGCATCAATAGTGGTCCCTCTTTTTTCGTTGGATTATTCCTACCATTAATAATTTTTAAAGAGAATTTATCTTTGAGGAACTGTAGTAATGCCGCAGCTTCTGGTAATGAAAAATTTACATTAAAATCACCTGCGAGAATTACCGGCTGTTCACAATACTATATGCGTTCTCCAATAACATCGTCCAGAGTCCTTGAAGCATTTGGTGACAGATAAATAGCTATTATAATTAATTTCATCCTACTGCATATAAGTTCCAAATTCTGGCTGATGTTTATACCGTGGCATTAGCCACACTTGAGTAAGGAGCTTTTATTCGCAAATAAGAAGTAACAACATAATATCTGTCCATTTCATTACGATAGATGGCAACACCTGAATTTCGAATTTCATTACGTTGAAATCTCACAACATATTCAAAATTTGGTACTTGTACAGGAGGTTTTTCATCGCTCATAAACATTTCTGATTACATATAAATATCCTGTTTTGCAAGACTCGATCGGTAAAATCATTGGCGTATGCACGAAAACTTTGACAACTAAATATTATTGTCGAAATATCTTTTTTCGAATTAATAAAGCCGAATACTTGTTTATCTAATGTGCAAATTAGATTTCTCGAAATTTGATCATTTCATTTTTTATGAAATCTCGATAATATTAAGCTGGTTTCCCTCTTGATCCTCTGGAACCAGTGGAAGTACTGGGGATCGCTACCTCATATCTCCCTTTGAAATTGGTTTAAAATTATTGTTATCATTGTGGAGCATGAAAATATGTTTTCCGCGAAAAACAGTAACGGTCTACGGTTAGTGAAGGTATTCACATAACCTCTACTCCACTGTGTCTATGTACCCTCCTATTCACTAATTTTAATTATATTCAACGTCGAAAAGCTACAGGCAGCATCTGTCAAATATTAACATACACATGTTCTTGTGGTCACAGTTATTTAGACAGCACACAAAGATGACAGCGAAATTTTCTTCGAAGGCAAATGTCGTCTTGAAGCCAGCTTCTTGTTTAACTTGAAATGGTTTTGATTTAGCAACTGCGACAACTGCAAGCCTGTTGCCGTAAAGTCGTATTGTTGTCTAAAAAAGAGGAGATCCCACTAATTACTAATTTTAATTTATGTCATTACCATACGATTTAATTAAAGGTGAATGAATTATGAATACGAACGTTGCATTTTTTAATACTTTTAGGTTTTTCTTGAAATATTGTTTACTTTTATATAAAAATCAATATATTTGGTATACAGCACTAATTTATTTAGTTGAACCAATCCGCCAACTTCTTCCAAACCCATACAAATTGTACCGGGTTTTCCAATAGAAGTGATATAATTTACAAAACAAAAAAAGAACACACTAATTGTTAAGAAATTAACAATATTCGAGTACTGTTGCCAATAAATCATCATTTATCTGAATTTGTTGAACATGCTAATATTGACTTCTAAAGCTTTAGGAGAGTCTGGTTTATTGCTAAAGACCAATGATTTGGGGATTTTTTTGCACCAGGATCGACAGTTTTGTTTATTTATCGTACCACTCCCTATAACCATAATGACCATAAAATGGCAAAAGCGCACGAAATGTTGCAATTGGAGATGGGTTAGTTTGATAATAAAATTAAATAATTTGTAAACGTTGTTCTTGCATATATCTTTCCATGATAATATTGTAAACATGCCTGAATACAAAATGTTCAAATATCTTTGAACATGCTTATTTTTAGCATCGACAATGCCAAGGCAGTGAAAGACACTCATACATAAAAAACACATAAAATGCATTAACATGCAATACACATGAAATACGCATGCAATATGTATGTTTAAGATAAGATCATGCACATGTTTATATGTACACATTGTACCGAATTGGTTCTAAAAATACTGAATAATTATGCTACAATGTTAGCACTCACGAAAGACATATTATTTCCCTTTTTTAATAAAACGCTCTTTTTATGTTTAAATTAAAAATGTTTATTTTTTTTATTAAATGTTATTTTCACAACCTTTGAACTAAACGTTAATACCACGATTTTAAAAAGGGCGGTAGCGCAGATAGCGATTATACGGTGACGTTGCGCAAAAGAGATCGGAATTATTTCGAATGAGGTGAATTGAAGATCCAATCCCTCTTTTTGTTGATGGTGTGGGCTGTCATCGTGTATGGTGGTAACTTCTGTGCTGACATCGTGTGCAGTGTGGTCGTTTATGTTGTGAGTGCGTGTTGTGTTCCAAGGTGTGGTGTGTTGTATTAGGGTGTGACATTATTTACCCTGAAGAAGCGGTGTAGTTGGAAGGGGAGTTTATAGTCATTTAAACATCCTGGGCCCCCTAGGCGAATATTTTGCCTAGTAGTACAGATATGCTGTAAATGTCCCAGGTATCACGGCGTACTGCAATTGGAGTAGCCGAGGGCGCGGTATGCATGATAATGCAGTAGTGGTAGATCCATATTTACCTGTACGTGTAGGATGGAATCTTTATTTTGAAATGGGTATTATGTTTTTTGATTTAGAAGTTAGTGCGTTAAGCAAGCAACGTTGTTTTGCATTTATTCGATTTGTTGTTGTGACGACGTATTATTAGATGGTATAATTTTGTTTATTCATTTTATTGCCGGTTATCTACTATTATTTTATTATCGGCTTATAGGATGGCGACTCCACGCCTAGCTCAGATATGGCCAGAATGGGTACTCCTTTGAAACTTTTGAAGAGGAATATTGCGAGCGTAAGATTTGTGATTAACGGCTCCTTATTAAGTGGATTTGTACAAGTATTACTTATTATTATATTATAGTATTATTTTCCATAAACCACCAATACGAGGAGGGCTTAGATATATGCGATTAGAGCGACCTTTGCTTGTTGTAAGACTTGGTGCGTCATTGTATCGCATTGGGAGCATGCTGATCGCTTAACTTTATTTTTAAATTGTTTTATAATTTTGAAAAAGTAAGCTACTAGAGCATAATTTGTTATGTGTCGATTTTTTCGACTTTTTTGGGATAATTTGGATATATGTATGTTAAAGTGCGTATGCACTAATTTGGCAAGTAGGAGGGCACAACATATCTCAAGCTTTTTGAATCAGGATTTTTGTATCATTATTGGCAAGAGCCATTCTGCGGGGTCGAAAAGTTACATATTTGTGTTTTTTCAAACTGATCTTGTCAGAAGGGACTATGAGTTTGTTTTTTCGGCCAATTCTTGGAGTGTTGGAACATTGTGAATTTAGTGGTAGTCGTATGACGTACCGACCATTATTTGATCGAGTAGTTGTGGCTTTGTAGAAGTCTTTACAATACTGATCTTCTGGGGATTTAAATTATATGAGGGGGCATTTTTCGAACTCCCGAAATTTCTGTGATTGTGAATTAAGGTATTCTTTTGAATTTTCGTCAACTTGAGTTGTTGATGTGGAAACTGGTTCAGTAACTAGTCCACTTAGAATCCAACCGAATATTGTATTTTGGGCTAGAAGGGTCGTTGAAATTTTTTCAACACCTTCAAGCATTATTTGCGGTATAAGGTCGCTGCCTATTAGAATATCTATGTTAGCGGGGGTGTTGCAGTTGGGATCTGCTAGCTTTAAGTGTGAAACATTTTGCCAATGCTTGCTATTTATGTGATAGCTTGGAAGCATATTTGTAAGTTGCGGTAAGACTATAGCTTCTGCTTGTATGTGCTTATCCGCTTGGGGGGAAATTAAGGTAATGGGGCAGATTTTATTAGAGTTTTGAACTACTCTTCCGCCCATTCCTGTAATTTCAAAGTTAGCTTGTTTTGTTGGCAGTTGTAGCCTATTTTGAGCCCTAGACGCTATGAAAGATCGTTGTGATCCTTGGTCTATTAAGGCCCTAAGTTTAAACAGCTCTCCTCGGTGTTCGATGGAGACGACTGCTGTGGGTAGTAGTACCCTACTTTGGTTTTCGCTGTGTAGCGTTTGAGTTTTTTGTGCCTTTGAGCAACATGGTGTCTTTTGGCAATTTTTGGGATTTCGGTTTTTGGGAGTTGTTGTTACCACTAAACCTGTGGTTCTTTTTGTATAAGCGCTTCTTTGGGGTGATATGGGAAATTTGCTGTAATGAAGCATTGAGTGGTGTTTTTTGTGACAATATAGGCAATTGAATTTGCTTTTGCAATTTTTATATGTATGCGCATGTGACAAGCAATTTGTACATAATTTTTTTGATCTCACGAAATAGTTTCTTTCTATAATTTTTAATTTTTTGAATTTCTCGCAAGATTGTAGTTTATGCCCTCTCGTGCATAGTTCGCATGACGTATGATTATTTTGTTCGGATGTGAACGATTGAGATTTGTAAAAGCTTCTGTTTAATTTATTTTTGCTACTAGCTTGGGGTCTATTGAAGCTTCTTTTTTGGTCGTGTTGTACATTTTTTGTTTTAATTAGCTTTTTGTCTACCCTTTCAGCGATTTCGTACTGGGTAGTTAGGAAATCTTTCATTTGTTGCCACGTGGGGCATTTTCTTCGTGATGAGAGCGATTGCTCCCATAGAAGTAATGATTTTTCTGGTAATGCGGCAGTGCATATGTTTACCAGTATAGGGTCCCAGCTGTCTGTGGGAATATTTTGTGTCGATAAAACCGACAAACAATTTGAAACAGTGGATTGAAGTTTGATAAATTCTTCACTTGTTTCCTTTTGAATTTTTGGCAAGTTCATTAATACCGATATTTGTTTACCGACTAATATTCTCTCATTTTCATATCTAGATTTAAGAGCTTCCCAAGCCAAATTGAAATTATCGTCATTTAGTGCGAACTGTTTTACTATTACGCCTGCTTGACCTTTTGTTTTGTATCGGAGGTGATACAATTTTTGCGCTTTTGATAATTTTGGATGGTTGATGTATACGGCAGTGAACATGTCCCGGAAGGACGGCCATTCTTCATAACCTCCATAAAATATTTCTGTGTCACATGCGGGCACCTCGAGATGGATGCCCGAACTTGCCTCTTGACTTTGAACTTGTGGCAGCTCTACTCGCTGATGTGGAGTAGGTGCAATTGCTTTTATTAGCTTTAGTTGATCGGAGATCATAGCTTTTGTAGCTTCGTACTGGTCTAAGCAGTTTTCGTATAGTGCGTAAGCCGATGATTTAAAATCGTGTGGTAGATCTGAATTGTCATAATCTACTATGGCGTCATGAGCCGTTTGGAGACGAGTCCAAAAATTGTCAATATTTTGTTTTTTTATTTCCAATAACGATTCAGAAATGTCTTGAATCGGTGAAAATGAAAATCGAGTGCAGTATCGTGTTAATCTGTCACTCTCGGAAATGAATTTGGCAACACAAATATTTTTGCCCTTTATTTGCTTTGTGGTAACCTGTCTTGCGCGTGTAGCTTCTGCAGGTGTAATTTGATTTTTATCGTCATTAACCATTATTGTTTTGTTATTTATTACTATATGTGTCAAAGTTAATTAAAATTTTCTCAGTGTAAACTGATTTAAACGCAGCAATAAATGATAATTAATACCGAATACTATTTTACGTATATACGATTTTTTTTTTTTTCGGACTAGATATATATTTACTTGCGAAATAATTTTTTAATTTGTATTTTATTTTAAATATATATTTGTCAGCTTAATTTAAATTTTCTTAATTTAGTTATTAAGAATGGCACTTTTAATTTAATAATACTTATGTTCTTATGTTGGTGTATTTAGGTACACCCTAATACACGGACTTGTGTGTACATATATATTTATGTGCTCGTGAAATTGAGAGCTCGTTGAAGAGATCAATACGAATTGTTTGTGCGTATGTAATATTTTTATTTTCTAGGGCAATTGAGAGCTCGTTGTAAAGATCAATTTGCTTTTACTTTTGTGTACGCAATCCTGCTTGTTTGTTACAAGGGGTATTGCCGGATAATTGCCTATGAGGACTTTGAATATATGTAAAATTGTAAATATATATGTAACATATG
Organism: Bactrocera oleae; assembly: GCF_042242935.1. Classification (NCBI taxonomy): domain Eukaryota; kingdom Metazoa; phylum Arthropoda; class Insecta; order Diptera; family Tephritidae; genus Bactrocera; species Bactrocera oleae. The sequence goes on from NC_091536.1 coordinate 28,186,366, forward strand.
AATGTAAGTATGTTGTTGGAAAAAATGTTTTTTTTTGTTTTTAATAATTTTAATTTTTTATAAATTCGTTTATCATATATTTGTTTTATCGCCGTTTGATAATATTCGAAATTTATGATAATTTTTTCTTTTTTGAAATGGATATTAAATAACTTTATTAGGTCCAAAAGTAGGGTATAAAGTTACAGATATTATATATTAATCGCCGTTTGTGTATATAAATGTGTATATATACGTATGCATGTAGGCTCGCACAGCGAAGAGAGCGCCAAAGCAAAGTAAATAATGTGCAGGTATTCGACCGTATGCACTTTTTAAATATATTTTTGTATGTATATATGTTTATTAAAAATATATATTTAACGATATATAGAGATGTGATATATAAGCGTTATTTCGATATGCATATATGTATGTTTGTTTGTTGTTTTTTTATTTGTTTCTCTGTCTTGTTTTAGATTTTCTATTTTGCCTATGCTTCCTTATTATGTGCAATCCTGCTTATTGCTTTATTAAACACAAGGGGTATTGCTGGAGAAATTTGCAAGTATATACTTGAATTCGTTTTTGTTTTTTGTTTCTTGATGGTGTATTTGAATACACGAAGCTAAGCATAAATAGGCATTGAATTATTGTTGTTCTTAATAATACATCTTTAGGTTGGTATATATATATTATATATATATTTTACCGAACTGTTGTAGTTTGGTGAACGTATTTGTTATTACAGGTTCTATATATATAAAACTGTAATCTTTACATACATATATGCATGATAAAATAAAGGAATAGGAAACGATACGACTCACTTTGGGGTCCACCAAGGAGTTTTGGGGACAATATTGTATACCATATGTGTGTATGGTATACTTGTGTGTTGCCTTTTCCGCTTGTGGCTCTCTCCCAATTTCTGCTTCGCAGTGCTGATTTAGGCTGGTGTGGTTGTTGTTGTGTCCTTTTGAGGTGATTATGTTTTTTTGTTAGTTTTGACTCGCGCCCGTTCTTGTTTTTTTTTTTTAATTATGTATGTATTTTTGTTGCTATTCGCGCTCGTATGAAATTTTGTGTTATTTCGCGCCCGTTTTTTTTTTATAATTGTTGTTTTTTACCTCTTGTACATATGTTTGTGTCACTCCACACTTTCTTCTTCTTTTTTTTTTTAAATTAACTTTTTAACAATCTGTTTTTCTTCTTCTATGTGTATATGTATGTCAGTTCACTCCACAGCACTTTTTAGTCACTTGTCATATATATATATAAATGTATATTTTGTTTTTTTTGTTCGTTTGCATGTATATATTAACGTTTATCTACTTCACTTCTTTTTTTTTTTTGTTACTCCATAGTGCCGCTCACTATGGCTCGAAGGACCATGAATAATTATGCTACAATGTTAGCACTCACGAAAGACATATTATTTCCCTTTTTTAATAAAACGCTCTTTTTATGTTTAAATTAAAAATGTTTATTTTTTTTATTAAATGTTATTTTCACAACCTTTGAACTAAACGTTAATACCACGATTTTAAAAAGGGCGGTAGCGCAGATAGCGATTATACGGTGACGTTGCGCAAAAGAGATCGGAATTATTTCGAATGAGGTGAATTGAAGATCCAATCCCTCTTTTTGTTGATGGTGTGGGCTGTCATCGTGTATGGTGGTAACTTCTGTGCTGACATCGTGTGCAGTGTGGTCGTTTATGTTGTGAGTGCGTGTTGTGTTCCAAGGTGTGGTGTTTTGTATTAGGGTGTGACATTATTTACCCTGAAGAAGCGGTGTAGTTGGAAGGGGAGTTTATAGTCATTTAAACAAATACATTTAGGCAATTTCTTGTGTGCATCGAAAACAACCCTTATCACGTAACATAAACAATGAGTAATATACATATTCACATACACACATACACATATATTTAGCTAATTAAGATAGTTTTAAAAATTGTATATAAAGCCTTCAAAAATTAAATAAAAATCAGAATGCATTTATTCTCACTGAATGTAAGACTATCATTGCCCCCCACCAGTGGTAAGGATTTTTAGCATTTACATGCAGCTTAACATTGGTGCTTCGAGTAAAAATAAAGCGATAAGCCAAAGTAATAAGCCCTGCTATTTATAAAAATACAGGCAAATTTAAAAAAAAGGAAAGAAATCCTTAATAAAAGTTGTAAGACGGGTGTATATTCCCGCATATTAAACTGATCACATAAGCCGTATTAGTAAGAAACTAAACTCTGTGTCATCATAAACTGTCATAAAAAAAAAATACTCAACGGCTGTGAATCGAGGCACAGCAAGGTCAACAAGGCGACCAAATCAATATACCTCCAACGATTTCTTTGGAGAATATAAAACAGTTATACACAAAAATACATACACATAATACAAGAAGTGTTATAATAAAAAAAAGAATGAATAGAAAGAAAGTTCTTGAAGCCCAAGCAGATTTATCTGAAAAAGTGTTGCACACATAGAACACTATTTCACTAAAGCCATTGAGGAAACATAAAGTTGAAGATATCATCAAAACTCTTGGAAAATACCAAAAAGAGTTCGATGCGAATCACGAAAAACTAATAGCAGATGGCATTGGAGAAGAAGACTACTTCATAAAAGATGTCTATAACAATACAGTAATCAAAATTGAAGAAATAGTCAAGGCAATTAACACGAGTAGCCCAGAAGACAAATCCTTAATTGAAAAAGATAAAACCAATCAAGAACTTCATGTTCAACCCCACGGCTTAGATCAAAAAACTTCCATTTTCATGAAGAAAATTGAAAACCTCAGAAGAATAATGGATGATCGAAGTATGGAAGAACAGATCAACAATAATCAGAAAAAGCATATGGAAACTGTCTTTCTGGACATTCAAAATTGTCACAGTAAATCAGACTTCAATAATACAGAAGTTAAGGACATGTACGAAGAGATAATTCGAGATTATTTCCAGGAGCTTGACAACTGTGAAGAAAGACTACAAAAAGAAGAGCCCAAAATTAATTACCGCTCTAATTTGGAATTAGAAAAATTAAAAATCCCATTATTCTACGGCGATATTAAAGAATGGGCAAATGTTTTTAACGTGTTCCAAGATATGGTACATAATAACGAACAGCTATCAAGCGCAGAAAAAATGCTACGTTTTCGTCTTTGCTTAAAAGGCGAAGCTGCGCGATTAATACAGCACCTGCAAGTATCGACAAAAAATTATGAAGCAGCGTGGAGTCTACTAAAGCAAAGGTATGACAACAAAAGAATTCTGTTCACAACAAAGTGGGACAGAATATTGGATCAACCAAATGTAAATAGCAACAATGCGGAAAGTGTAAGGCTATTATTAGATACTACAAATCAGTGTCTTAACGCTATCGATTCACTAGGAATAAGCACTGAAGATGCTGATCCATTCATTGCACGTATAATTGTCCGTAAATTAGACAAAGAAGGTCTGAAATTATAAGAGCAAATAGTAAAAAAGACGAGAGAAATCAAACAATTATCAGATATAAGAGATTTTTTGGATCAACACTTTCAAACATTAAAAGCAGTGGCTGATAAAGAACAAATTTATAGCAATCGTAAACAACATATGTTCAAGGCCAGCAACACAGTGACTAATATAAGACAGCCGATCAAACAGATGTGTATCTACTGTAAAATGTTAGGTCACACTTTACAACAATGCAGGAGATTCAAAAATATATCCATTGATGACAGGCGTAAATATGTAAAGGATAACAAAGTCTGCTACAAGTGCCTAAATCATTATTGGGGAGAAATTTGCAACAGCAACATCATAGATCAAGGATCGCAAATAACCACAATATCCGAAGAAGCAGCGCAGATATTAAAGCTGCCGAGGATTAAAAAAAATACAAAGAAATGAATGGAAAATTCCAACAAATAATATAAAAGAAGGAGGTGTTGTAATTATAAAAGATGAAAATACACAGCCTATACCAGGTGGCCTCTTGGAAAAGTCATAAAAATACATCCAGGAAGTGATGGTCGTGTTCGAGTGGTAATGTTAAAGCTTTCCAATAACACATTGAAAAGACCAATTCACAAATTATGTCCTCTTATCAAACAGACAGACAATAACGAAGAGAGTAAAGATGTAAAAACTTCAACAACCACAATCAAGCCTAAAAAGAAGCAACATATAAATAGATTTGGATTTTTAATCTTCGCGATCCTTTGCATGACAACAAATACTCTCGGTATGAACATTCATTATTCACAACAAAGAAGATCAAAGAAAGCTACGGGAAGACATTGCGAAGATCACCAACGACGAACTAAATTTAAGGGAATTAAATTTAAAAAATCATAGCGGACACCTCTCTTTAGTGTTAATAATAATTACAATATTATGCCTTTTAATAGTATATTGCCGTTATAAATGTAAAGCGAATCATGCTGACAGAATCATTGTAAATATTTCTAATCACTAGTAGAATATTCATAACAAACACATACAGTAAATAATTAATTTCCTTCCCTCGGCAATATCAAATATCTTTGAACATGCTTATTTTTAGCATCCACAATGCCAAGGCAGTGAAAGACACTTATACATAAAAAACACATAAAATGCATTAACATGCAATACACATGAAATACGCATGCAATATGTATGTTTAAGATAAGATCATGCACATGTTTATATGTACACATTGTACCGAATTGGTTCTAAAAATACATTTAGGCAATTTCTTGTGTGCATCGAAAACAACTCTTATCACGTAACATAAACAATGAGTAATATACATATTCACATACACACATACACATATATTTAGCTAATTAAGATAGTTTTATAAATTGTATATAAAGCCTTCAAAAATTAAATAAAAATCAGAATGCATTTATTCTCACTGAATGTAAGACTATCATTCCCCCCACCGGTGGTAAGGAATTTTAGCATTTACAAACAGTTTAACACAAAAAAAAAACATTACAGATTATGACATATTAAAAATGGCCGAAATGACTAAGAAATCATATTAATGCTGGAAACAGTCACTGACACAAAACCGTAGACCGAATCAGCTGATACAACCTATCTTATGAGAGCGCAATGTAAATGAACACTCACCGCCGCTTCTACATACCGTACGGTAGGATATCCACGAAAATTGGATTTTTCCCGTAGAAACGAGTGAGCTGAGAGTGAGAGAGCAATCTCTTGCAACGCAGAGTTACCAGTTTCGATATTTTGTAGTAATTAAAAAATAAACTTGAATATATTGGAAATATTCTTAAAATAACTCAAAACACAGTCGAATACACCTATTCATAAATAGGTAGAGTATTTTTAATAGTTGGATTTTAGTTTAGAGCTTTAAATTACGCAAAAGTATGACTATAAAACTAAATGTGTGAAAAATCGTGTATACAAATAGAACAATAGCAACAGTCGTGAAATGGAAACCAAAGAGAACAATTGATTTCTGCGACTACGGGCATAACTTTTGAAAAATTTGGTTTGATACGGGCGGTAAGTATGGAAAGAAGGAATATTGGTGACTGTTTGAAGCATTAGCCTCGCTCCGGTGTCTGCTTGTTCTATGCTATGTTCAGCACACAAGCAGCCACTTATACTATAACTTGTTTAAAGTAGTTGAAAATTTTCACAGTAACAAGATATAAATTGAATAGCGGAATGAAAATTTCAGCGGTGATTCGGAATTTCTTGCTCTGCTGCGCCAAACGCGGTTAATTTGCCTGGTAGGTATATATGTATGTATGTCATGCTTGACATACACCCTAGCCACCGCGTCTTAAATGTTTAACCAGGGCCGCCGAGATCAAAACAGGTTCGAGGGGTAAAATGGAGGGGGTCCCTCTCTACAGAAATGTTTCTAATATTTTATAAATTTTATTTACTCCCACTTACTACTTCAATTTTAATGAAGCATAAGTCCAATACGACATAGTGTTTTCTGATCTAATCACATCTGTATTAAATTTGTTACCTTGTTGGTGTTGGGTGGAAAAAATTTAATTGGTACGTTTTTGAAAATCAATAATGTGTAATTGAGTTCATAAATGACAATTTTCACCACTTTCTATATACGCGTGTGAGCCGGCATCCCTGTTGCACTCATTCAGTAGTGTCATAAAAAACATGTAGCTAAACTCCTCTAACTTTCCTAATCGTCAGCTGAGGCAGCTTTGCATTTTCTGATTTCTTACAAAACAATTTTTGCATTATTTGATACATAGTACCGATTTGCTCTTTTGACCTTGGACAACTTGACTATTTCCCAGCTTAATGACTCATTTGACGACTTCTGGCGATTCTACGGCTGATGGTGTTGCCAGACATTTACAAGTATAACAACCCAGCCAGCCGATAGTGGTTAAAAACTGGTGAAAAATCGATGTTCTTGTAATACAATATGGTTGGCAAACACAAATTTTTATTTGTTTTTCGACAAACAAATTTTTCTAGTTAATTTTCACTTTCAGCGTTCGCTGCATTCATATTAATAGTATTTACAAGTGGCTTATGATAGCTAAAATAAGATATGAAATTTTTAATTTCTATTTTATTACGTTTTCTGGTGAAAACTGCATCAATAGTGGTCCCTCTTTTTTCGTTGGATTATTCCTACCATTAATCATTTTTAAAGAGAATTTATCTTTGAGGAACTGTAGTAATGGCGCAGCTTCTGGTAATGAAAAATTTACATTAAAATCACCAGCGAGAATTACCGGCTGTTCACAATACTCTACGCGTTCTCCAATAACATCGTCCAGAGTCCTTGAAGCATTTGGTGACAGATAAATAGCTATTATAATTAATTTCATACTACTGCATATAAGTTCCAAATTCTTGCTGATGTTTATACCGTGACATCAGTCACACTTAAGTAAGGAGCTTTTATTCGCAAATAAGGAATAACGACGTAATATCTGTTCGTTTCATTACGATAGATGGCAACACCTGAATTTCGAATTTCATTACGTTGAAGTCTCATAACAAATTCAAAATTTGGTACTTGTACAAAAGGTTTTTCATGGCTTAAAAACATTTCTGATAACATATAACAATTCCTATTTTGGAAGACTCGATCGGTAAAATCATTGGCGTGTGCACGAAAACTTTTACAATTAAATACTTTTGTCGAAATGTCTTTTCGAGTTAATAGAGTCGAATACTTGTTTATCTAATGTGCAAATTGAATTTCCCGAAATTTGGTCATCTAATTTCTCAAATGGCTTTGCTTTTAAAAAGTTACTTCTGCAGGAATCAACATTTTGAAGACTTAAAACTTGTAGACAGGTTACTAGTCAGTGTATTTGATAACTCTTTTTCCCTATCTGTTCGCTCTCGTGTTCTGTAATCTCGATAATATTAAGCTGTTTACCCTCTTGATCCTCTGGAATCAGTGGAAGTACTAGTACTCTCTCTCTATGAAATTGGTTTAAAATTATTGTTATCATTGTGAAGCTTGAGAATACGTTTTCCGCGAAAAACAGTAACGTACCTTCCATAACCTCTACTCCACTGTGTCTCCTGTAGCCTCTTCTCTCCCTATGAAATTGGTTTAACATTGTTGTTATCATTGTGGAGCATGAGAATACCTTTTCCGCGAAAAACAGTAACGTACCTTCACATAACCTCTACTCCACTGCGTCTCCTGTAGCCTCCTTTTCACTCATTTTTCCGCGGAAACCGTAACGTACCTTCACATAACCTCTACTCAACTGCGTCTCCTGAATCCTCCTTTTCACAAATTTTATTAATTCAAGGATGAAAAGCGACAGGCAGCATCTGTAAAATATTAACATGCACTCGTTCTAGTGGGCACAGTTATTTAGACAGCACACAAAGACGATTAATTTGTTTTAAACTATTAGTTGTTATGACTAGAGCTCTAGAGCTTTGAATAATTTTACATTTCACATATTAGCGGCAACACTACTGATGCCTGTTGTCGTAGGCAAAATTAACTAGAAATGGTTTTGATTTAGCAACTGCGACAACTGCAAGCCTGCTGCCGTAAAGTCGTGTTGTTGTCTAAAAAAGAGGATATCTCACTAAATACTAATTTTAATTAATGTCATTACCATATGTTTTAATTAAAGGCATATGAATATGAATCTTGTATTTTTTAATACTTTTAAAGGACACACTAATTGTTATGAAAATTCAAATGTTTTTTATTTAATGGGAAGTATAATCGATACAGTTAGGTTCTGAATAGAACATTATTCGAATAGCCTCCACGACTTCTTTTGCGGGAACGTATTTCATTAACCCAATATTCGAGTACTGTTGCCAATAAATCAAGTCATTTATCTGAATAGCACGTTCAATATTGACTTCTAAAGCTTTAGGAGAGTCTGGTTTATTGCTAAAGACCAATGGCTTCAAATAACCCCACAAGAAGTAGTCTAATTGTGTTAAATCACAACTTCTTGGAAGCCATTTAATGTCACAATTTTTTGAAATTACCAAACCAAACTGTCAATTTCAGTTGTAGCCTATTTGGTACCCTAGACTATTAAGGCCCTAAGGTTTAACAATTCTCCTCGGTGTTCGATGGAGACGAATGCTATGTAGTGTTTGGGTTTTTAATGCCTTTGAGCAGCATGGTGCTTCTTGGCAATTTTCGCGATTTCGCGCTTCGGGATTTGCTGTTGCAACTAAACCCGGGGCTCTTTTCATATTTGCGTTGTTTGGGGGTGAGCTGTAAAATGTGCTGTAATTAAGATTTGAATGAGGTCGTCTATGACAGTAATCGCAAATAAATTTGCTTTCACGCTCTTTAAGTGTATGCACATATGGCAGGCAATTTGTATAAAGTCTTTTTGCTTTTAAAAAATTATTTCTGTCGATAGTATTAAATTTATTGAATTACTCGCAAGATTTGAGCTTATGCCCGCCTGTAAACAGTTCGCATGACGTCGTTCACGACGAACAATACAAGTATATCGGATGTGAACAATGGATTTTTAAAAGTTGTTGTTGCCACTGGCGTGTGGTCTATTGAAGCTTCTATTTAGGTCGTGTTGAACGCTTTTCGTTCTGACTATTTTTTGTCTACCCTTTCTGCGATTTCGTACTAGGTAGTTAGGAAATCTTTCATTTGTGGCCACGTGAAGAATATTCTTCGTGATGAGAGCGATTGCTCCCATAGAAGTAATCATTTTTCTGGAAGTGCGGGGGTGCATATGTTTACCAGTATAGGGTCCCAGCTGTCTGTTTGAATATTCTGTGACGATGAAACGGACAAACAGTTTGAAACAGAGGATTGAAGTTTGATAAATTATTCCCTTGTTTCCTTTTGAATTTTTGGCAAGTTCCTTGTTATCGATATTTGTTTATCGACCCATATTCTTTCGTTCTCGTATCTTGATTTAAGAGCTTCCCTTTTGTTTTGTATCGGTGGTGATACAATTTTTGTGCATTTTATAATTTTTGGTGGTTAATGTAAATGGTTGTAAACATGTCTCGGAAGGACGTGCAGTTCATAACCATCATGAAATATTTCTGTGTCACAGCGGGCACCTTGAGGTGGATGCCTGAACTTGCCTCTTGACTTTGTTTTGTGCTTGTGGCAGCTCTATTTGCTGATGTGCAGTAGGTCCAATTGCTTCAATTAGTTTTAGTTCATCAGAAATCATTGCTTTAGTTTCTTCAAACTGGTGTAAGCAGTTTTCGTATTTGAAATTTTCTTGTAGATCTGAATCGTCAAATTCTACGATTGCGTCATATGCAGCTTGGAGATGTGACCAAAAATTGTCAAGATTGTCTTCTTTGATTTCTAATACCGATTCATAATTGTCTTGAATCGGCGAAGGTGAGTATCTAGTGCAGTATCTTTTTAAACTCTGTCTTTACCCCTTTTTTGTTTTGTAGCACCTTGCTTGCAGCGTGTAGCTTCTGCTGGTGTGCATGACCTTTTTTCGGCCCAAATCATATTTGGTACTTTTAGAGACTGTGTTGTTTTAGAATCTGAATAGACTGATGAATAATTTAAAAAATATCTTCACATATATAATTGTGTGAACGAAAGCTCTTTTAAAAAATAGAGTTTTTCACTTCGAACAAAATTAATATTAATTTCCGTATATATGTACAACCGCAACTCTTTTATGTTAATTAGAGTTTTTACTTGTGCAATTGAGAGCTCGTTGAAGAGATCAATGCACTTTGTACCTATGTACGAGTATGCAAGAATTATTTGTTCTGAAAAGTTTTGTACGCAATCTTGCTTGCTTGTAGGCAGTATAAGTTTAGTTTAAACCAATACAAGTATGTATACAGAATTGAGCACTAACAATAAACTGTTGTGATTTATGAAATTACACATAATTTTCTCAACTGTATTTTTCAAACGCAAATGACTTGCATCTGTCTTTTGTATTTTTATTTGCCATTTTGGGATTTTTTTATTACCACTTATAACAAATATGTTTTCTTATTCGCACTCACTCAATAAGACCAAGAAATGAGATGGCAAGATCTATTGATTTGGGAAATTTGAAATTGATTAAAATAGAAATATCCTATAGGTGTACGTTGGAGTTAGTGTTTGAAGAAAATATGTGTAATTGTGTTGAAACTTCTGGGGAAAGTGATTAGCTATGGCTGGTAGGGTATTTACATACATATTATATTTAGAGAATATCTTGCACATTTACAAAATTAATAAAGTATACCTATATGTATAACAACCCAGCCAGCTGATAGTGGTTAAAAAAGACGGTTCTAGTTAATTTTCACTTTCAGCGGGCGCTGCATTCATATTAATAATATTTAAAAGTGCATTATGATAGCTAAAATAAGATATGCAATTTTTAATTTCTATTTTATTACGTTTTCTGGTGAAAAATGCATCAATAGTGGTCCCTCTTTTTTCGTTGGATTATTCCTACCCTTAAGCATTTTTAAAGAGAATTTATCTTTGAGGAACTGTAGTAATAGCGCAGCTTCTGCTAATGAAAAATTTACATTTAACCCGCGAGAATTACCGGCTGTTCACAATATTCTACGCGTTCTCCAATAACATCATCGTCCAGAGTTTGTGAACCTAAATTCGATAATGGCATCAAAGCTTTTCCGATGAATAATTTCATATCCTTTATTGAAGTATTTGGTGATAGATAAATAGATATTAGAATTAATTTCTTACTAGTGTTTTCATTGGAATTGATTTTGCACTCAACTGCACATTAGTTCCCAATTCTTGCTGAGGTTGATACCGTGGCATCAGCCGCACTTGAGTAAGGAGCTTTTATTCGCAAATAAGGAGTAACAACATAATATCTGTCCATTTCATTACGATAGATGGCAACACCTGAATTTCGAATTTCATTACGTTGAAATCTCACAACATATTCAAAATTTGGTACTTGTACAGAAGGTTTTTCATCGCTCATAAACATTTCTGATTACATATAAATATTCCTGTTTTGCAAGACTCGATCGGTAAAATCATTGGCGTGTGCACGAAAACTTTGACAACTAAATATTATTGTCGAAATATCTTTTATCGAATTAATAAAGCCGAATACTTGTTTATCTAATGTGCAAATTGGATTTCTCGAAATTTGATCATTTAATTTTTTTTGAAATCTCGATAATATTAAGCTGGTTTCCTCCCTCTTGATCCTCTGGAACCAGTGGAAGTACTGGGGATCGCTACCTCATATCTCCTTTTGAAATTGGTTTAAAATTTTTGTTATCATTGTGGAGTATGAAAATATGTTTTCCGGGAAAACCAGTGACGGTCTACGGTTAGTGAAGGTATTCACATAACCTCTACTCCACTGTGTCTCCTGTACCCTCCTATTCACTAATTATACGCTGAACAGGGTATATTAATTTTGCCACGAAGTTTGTAACATCCAAAAGTAAACGGCGGAGACCATATAAAGTATATATAATATATAAATGATCACCGTGACGAGCTGAGTTGATTAGCCATGTCCGTTTGTCCGTCCGTCCGTCTGTATATACGCGAACTAGTCCCTCAGTTTTTGAGATATCGATCTGAAATTTTGAACAAGTCTTTCTTACCAAGAAGCTGCTCATTGGTCGGAACGATATCGGACCACTATAGCATATAGCTGCCATACAAACTGAACAATGGGAATCAAGTGTTTGTATGGAAAACTTTCGCATTTGACGAGGTATCTTCACGAAATTTGGCACGGATTATTATTTAAGGCAACAATGTAATTTCCGAAGAAATAATTTAGATTGAATGACTATAGCATATAGCTGCTATACAAACTGAACAATCGGAATGAAGTGCTTGTATGAGAAATTCTTTCATTTGACGAGGTATCTTCACGTAATTTGGCACAGATTATTATTTAAGGCATTCATTTAATTTCCCAAGAAATTGTATAGATCGGATGACCATAGCATATAGCTGCCATATAACCTGAACGATTGGAATTAAATACTTGCATGGAAAGCTTTTTTATTTGAAGAGATATCTTCACGAAATTTGGCATAGGTTATTGCTAGAAGTATTGCAATATCCGAAAAAATTGTACAGATCGGATCACTATAGCATATATCTGCCAGACAAACTGAACGATCGGAATCAAGTGCTTGCATGGAAAAATTGTTCATTAGATAAGATATCTTCACGAAATCCGGCATGGATTTCTCTCAATGGCATATAGCTGCCATACAAACTGACAATCTAAATTAAGTTCTTATATGAAAAAAATTGTTTACGACCAGTTATCTTCACGAAATATGGCATGGATGATGATTGTCCAAGATATCGCTACAATCTTCGAACGAATTGTTTATATCAGACCACAGCTATCATAAAAACGGACCGATCAAAATAAATTTTTGTATGGAAGTTTTTAGTATGGATTATTGCTTAAGATATGACTTCAATCTTCGAACGAATTGTTAAGATCGGACCACTATAGCATACAGCTGTCATAGAAACTGACCGATCAAAATCAAGATCTTGTATGGGCAATTTTATTATATGACAAAATATCTTCACAAAGTTTGGCATGACTTACCTTTTTCATTAAATAGAGAACCCATTTTTTCCGAAATGTAATATAATTTGTAATAGAAAATGAAACCCTTAAATTTTTCCTATATGGTAAATAGTGAGTAACATAACTAATCAATCTTCTCCAATATATTTACATTGTAATCAAATTTAACCACTTTACAAAAAATATATTATAAACAAATCAGATTAATTCATAATTTATACTGTGAGCTTTCAATAAAATTTTTCTTATATCTGCCAAAAACTGTTTTGCTTTTGCCAAAAGTAAGGTATGACATGTAGCTAATTGGGGCAATAAGTTGAAAATTGTGTTAAGAATGGGTACATAGAGTACGGAGAAAAAATATCATTTAATTAACCATAAAATAAACAAATCCCTAATTATTCAAGATATATTATTATTTATTAATAATAAGAGAACACTAACTTTGAAAACATAATTATTCAGTTTAAAAACCCTAATTAACTGATAGGTAGATACAAAACATTTTATGTAGAATAACAGGTAGGAAATAAACATTGTTCGAAGCGTAGCTCAAAAGCATAACCTAGGTAAAAAAAACTTCGATAATTCTAAAATTACTTGATGAAATTTGGCATAGATTATTGGCCACGGTAACAATAAAATAACATAAGAAATTTTTCAGATCTGATTACTGTATCATATAGTTGCCATACAAACTGATCGATCTAAATAAATTTTGGTATGGAGGTAAGTAGACAATTATGTTAAGAATATATACATAAGAGAAAGGCGAAATAATATTTTTAATACCCATAAAATAAATAAATCCCTAATAATTCAAGATATATTATATTTATTAATAATAATTTTAAAACCCTAATTAACTGATGGGTAGGTACAAAACAAAACCTAGGTAGAAAGTAAACATAGTTCGTAGGGGAGGTAAGAAATATAACCTAGGTAAAAAATAATTTCTTCGAAAATTCCTTGATGATACCAAGAAGGGCAAAAGAGTTTGCAGATGTGAAGTCGGGCTCTAAAGCATTCAATAAATAGGGTCCAACACATCGGATCACTTCAGTTTACGCGAGCAGCTTAAACTTTCACCAAGGCACACTTTCAAAACAACGAAAAAAATCCTTTTCAAATAATAAGCATTATTTTAAAAATATTATTATTTTTTAAGAATAAGCATTATTTTAATTCTGTTATAATTTTTTCACTGTTTCTTTTTAGTATATTTTTTATTTGTATAAATATCTTATTAATTTATAAAAATGCCAAGAGTATCTAGACAATCCAGGAACAAAGACGTCGCAATGCTCTGAATCGAAGCCGACAACAATATAGTCAAAATTTGGAAAAAAATAGACAGAGGAACGCCGACTATATTGCCGAATTACGCAGCTCAAATTTGGAGTACCGCAATGAGGAGAGAGCTCGTGACACTTCTGCACGTTCCACTAGACGACAGAACCTACTTCACAGAGCAGCAGAGCAGCAGCGTAATACAGTAGGTCATTCAAACAGACGTTTGAATCCAGAATATAGAGCAGCGGAGCAGGAGCGCAACACTATAGGACATTCGAAAAGGCGCTTGGATCCGGAATATAGGACTGAAGAACAGGAACGCAACACCGCGGAATATTTAAATAGGAGAAACAATCCGGAATATAGAGCAGCGAAGCAGGAGCGCAACACAATTGGACATTCGAACAGGCGCTTGGATCCAGAATATAGGACTGAAGAACAGGAACGCAACACCTCGGAACATTTAAATAGGAGAACCAATCCGGAATATAGAGCAGCGGAGCAGGAGCGCAACACAATTGGACATTCGAACAGGCGCTTGGATCCAGAATATAGGACTGAAGAACAGGAACGCAACACCTCGGAACATTTAAATAGGAGAAACAATCCGGAATATAGAGCAGCGAAGCAGGAGCGCAACACAATTGGACATTCGAACAGGCGCTTGGATCCAGAATATAGGACTGAAGAACAGGAACGCAACACCTCGGAACATTTAAATAGGAGAACCAATCTGGAATATAGAGCAGCGGAGAGAACAGCAGCTAGAAGAACAAGAACGTCAACGTCGAGCTGCCAATATCTTTGATATGTACGCATTGTTGATAAAAAAGGACCCACTGAAATATGCGTGTGTTTCGGTGGCACTTGGTTCCCTCAGCAAGTGAAAAAACTAGAAAAATGTCAGACTTCAACAAAATTTGCGCGCTCAGAAGATGCTAGAAAAGTGTTTTATCTGTCATCAAAATTTCCGTCTTCGAACCAAAAGTACAACTTTTGCAACACATGCTAACGTATTGTTAGGAAGGGCAAGATACTAAATATCTGCCTATCGGAAGGATTGGAGTTTCCTGATATTCCGGAATGCCTTCAGGACTTAACGTGTCTGGAAGAAGACATCAGTAGATATCACCGAGGATCCCATTTATGCTCATCATCTCCTTAGGACATGAACGAAAATGTGCTATTCGTACAGTAGTGGTGAATATCCCAAATTCTGTTGTAGAAATAGTCACCATGTTTCCGCGAAGATTTGATAACAGCCATATTATTCAAGTGCACTTGAAACGTCGATTGGAATCAGTCTTCCGGCGATCTTCGGCCACTAAATAGTGACACATTAAACACTATTCATGCCAATCTCATAGATATTAGGCTTATTATAATTGACGAAATTTCAATAGTTGGAGCAAAGATGTTTGCATATTGATTGCAGGCTAAAGCAAATTTTCAGGAGCACCGCTTACTTTGGAGGCATACCAATTATCGTGTTTGGTGAATTAAAGCAGCTGCCGCCAGTAGGAGATCGATGGATATTTGCGCCGAATTGGAATGATCATTACAGTACAATTACAGGAACACCGTTTTGGGATATATTTCGGTACTTTGAGCTCACTGAAATAATGCGCCAACGTGAAGATCAAGCATTTGCCATCGCTTTAAATAACATGTCAGAGGGAAATATGACACACGCTGACATCCAATTAATCAAAAGCAGGGAAAAGACCTCTAATGAGATACCGAACAAAGCCATCCATCTATTTTATTCAAATGCTGGAGTAAATGATTTCAATGTAACTAAACTGGCGAACACGATGACCGAGGAGTTCATTTCGACTGCGAAGGATACAAT
Organism: Bactrocera oleae; assembly: GCF_042242935.1. NCBI lineage: Eukaryota > Metazoa > Arthropoda > Insecta > Diptera > Tephritidae > Bactrocera > Bactrocera oleae. Next base: position 28,202,510 of record NC_091536.1, read on the forward strand.
TAAGTCAAGTTCCTTAACAGAACAAGGCAAACATTTTAGAAGCTGTGAAGTCTTTTAAGCCATCGGAAACACAAGGAATGCTTTATACATTGCAGCTCAAGACTTCGATCAAATATATGGTGACAGTCAACATAAGCATAAGTGATGGTCTCGTCAATGGTGCTACGGGAGAACTAGAAAGAACTAGATCTGAAAGTTCAGTGGTGCAACTATGGATAAAATTCGCAGAATCAAGAGTTGGAAGCTTTGCACGTTCCAAGCAGTCTCACAATCGCAATGTAGATTGGACACCCGAACCCATTTGAACCGAAGGATATAATTAAAACTCAACTTAATAGGTTGAAGACAGAAGGAGCATTGACGACATGAATTTTAATTTTAACTGAAAAATCGGAACAACGACTAGATATTTATTATCAAAATGTAAGGAGCCTAAACAAGCATATTGAAGATATCAGACAAGCTGATTTGCTCTGCTGATATTCTGTGCTTTGCCGAGACATGGGCCTTACCTCAAGAGGAATTCCCAATAGAAGGACACAGTGTTATTGCACGCCTTGATGGAGAAACATCACGCCCGACGACGCCCTGCCAACGGCTTTATAATATACTACAAGAAAGATAGGTGCCTAGGTCTATCAAAAGGATCATTTTTAAGGAGTGACACCGGTTCAACAAACGTTTACCAACCGTTAAACGTAAACAATTCAACAGTTTCCATATCACTTGTGTACAGGAACCCCCGCTATAGACGTCCGGAATTTAGAAACCAAGTGGAAAATAATATCCGTCAGATAACTGAACAGTATAATGGACCGTCAGTAATCCTTGATGACTTTAACATATGTCGCCTAACAGCAACTGATGATTTGGAGGCTCGATTAGGATTTCAATGGCTCGACAGTTAGGATTTCAATCTTCATTGGCTAAGGTCGCCACAACAAAACAGGAAACATCAATAGATTGGGTATGGACAAACATGGATTCTGCAATGACCTGATGTATCACATATGAAACACCATATAGTGATCATGACGGAATATTTTTAAGCTTTAGAAAATAGATATATTATATATATAGATATATGTTAGATTCAATATTATTAAATTTACGTTTGTATTATAATATAAAGTCATAGATGTAATTATTGTAATTTATATATCATATAAAAAAGTATTATAGAATAATCAATATTATTATATGTTATATATTTTCTAATTTCTATAAATATTATAATTTGTTTTGTTTTCCATTAATTTAATGTGCATAATCAATCAGCTTAAAAAATTAAAATTTATGTAAATGTCTGAAAGATCTATTTACCTCAATAACTAACCTTAATTCGAATAGAAGATTGTTTATAGCAAAGAACCTGGCTAGAACGAACTGGCACAATGCTTTCCGTTGGATGCAAACCTGTGGCAAGTCACGTTTTCAAATGTAATCATACATATAGTAGTTACTAAAAGAAATGCACCTGTGAAGGGTATTATAGCTTCCGCGCAGCCGAAGATAACGTTTTCTCTTGTTTTAATTATATTCAACGTCGAAAAGCTACAGGCAGCATCTGTCAAATATTAACATACACATGTTCTTGTGGTCACAGTTATTTAGACAGCACACAAAGACGACAGCATGATACGACAGCGAAATTTTCTTCGAAGGCAAATGTCGTCTTGAATCCAGCTTCTAGAATATTTTAAAGACGGCAGCGATATATAAAAATTAACTAGAAATGGTTTTGATTTAGCAACTGCGACAACTGCAAGCCTGCTGCCGTAAAGTCGTGTTGTTGTCTAAAAAGAGGAGATCCCACTAAATACTAATTTTAATTTATGTCATTGCCATACGTTTCAATTAAAGTTGAATGAATTATGAATACGAACGTTGCATTTTTTAATACTTTTAGGTTTTTCGTGAAATATTTTTTACTTTTATATAAAAATCAATATATTTGGTATACAGCACTAATTTATTTAGTTGAACAAATCCGCCAACTTCTTCCAAACTTATACAAATTGTACAGGGTTTTCCAATGGAAGTGATATAATTTACAAAACAAAAAAAGAACACACTAATTGTTAAGAAAATTCAAATGTTTTTATTTAATGTGAAGAACAATCGATACAGTTAGGTTCTGAATAGAACATCATTCAAAGCCTCCACGACTTCTTTTGGAGGAACGAATTCCATTAACCCAATATTCGAGTACTGTTGCCGATAAATCAAGTCATATATCTGAAGAGCACGTTCAATATTGACTTCTAAAGCTTTAGGAGAGTCTGGTTTATTGCTAAAGACCAATGACTTCAAATAACCCCACAAGAAGTAGTCTAATTGTGTTAAATCACAACTTCTTGGAAGCCATTCAATGTCACAATTTCTTGAAATTACCAAACCAAACTGTCAATTTAGGTGAATGTAATGGTTGTTTATGAATAATTTGGGGATTTTCTTCGCACCAGAATCGACAGTTTTGTTTATTTATCGTACCACTCCCTATAACCATAATGACCATAAAATGGCAAAAGCGCACGAAAAGCTGCACTTGGAGATGGGTTAGTTTGATAATAAAACTAAATAATTTGTAAACGTTGTTCTGGCATATATCTTTCCATGATGATATTGTAAACATGCCTGAATACAAAAAAAAACATTACAGATCATGACATATTAAAAATGGCCGAAATGACTGATTTCTTAGTTGTATTAATCCTGGAAACAGTCACTGACACAAAACCGTAGACCGAATGAGCTGATACAACCTATCTTATGAGAGCGCAATGTAAATGAACACTCATCGCCGCTTCTACAGACCGTACGGTAGGATATCCGCAAAAATTTGATTTTTCTCGTAGAAACGAGTGAACTGAGAGTGAGAGAGCAATCTCTTGCAACGCAGGGTTACCAGTTTCGATATTTTGTAGTAATTAAAAAATAAACTTGAATATATTGGAAATAGTCTTAAAATAAACCTTTTTATAAATAGGTAGACTATTTTTAATAGTTGGATTTTAGTTTTGAGCTTTAAATTACGAAAGAGTATGATGTGTGACAAATCGTGTATACAAATAGAACAATAGCAACAGTGGTGAAATGAAAACAAACGAGAACAACTGATTTCTGCGACTACGGGCATAACTTTTGAATTTGGTTTGATACGGGCGGTAAGTACGGAAAGAAGGAATATTGGTGACTGTTTGAAGCATCCGGTGTTTGCTTGTTCTATGCTATGTTCAGCACACAAACAGCCTCTTTTACTATAACTTGTTTAAAGTAGTTGAAAATTTTCACAGTAACAAGATATAAATTGAGCAGCGGAATGAAAATTTCAGCAGTGATTGGGAATTTCTTGCTCTGCTGCGCCAAACGCGGTTAATTTGCCTGGTAGGTATGTATGTCATGCTTAACATACACCCTAGCCACTGAGTGTTAAATGTTTAACCAGGGCCGCCGAGATAAAAACAGGTTCGTAAACCTCAGGGGTAAAATACCCCCTCCATTTTACCCCTCTCTACAGAAACGTTTCTAATAGTTTATAAATTTTATTTACTCCCACTTACTACTTTAATTTTAATGAAGAATAAGTCCAATACGACAAAGTGTTTTCTGATCTAATCACATCTGTATTAAATTTGTTATCTTGTTGATGTTGGGTGGAAAAAATTTAATTTGTACGTTTTTGAAAATCAATAATGTGTAATTCAGTTCATAAATGACAATCTTCACCATTTTCTCCATACGCGTGTGAGCAGGCATCCCTGTTGCACTCATTCAGTAGTGTCATAAAAAACATATAGCTAAACTCCTCTAATTTTCCTAATCGTCAGCTGAGGCAGCTTTGCATTTTCGGATTCCTTATTTAAAATATTTTTAAATTTTAAAGAAAACAATTTTTGCATTATTTGATACACATTACATTAGTTTATCGATTTATAAAAAAGTAAGAGACTACCAAAGTTTATTTTAAATCCAAGTCCTTTTCGAAGGTGTGCGCACAAACGGACATCATTTGATTATTGATGGCTTTCAATGGCTCGCCCTGATGACTAGCGATAATTTTTTTGAAACACCATCGAGTGATTCCTCGAATATGAAAGTTAAGAAAAAAGGTATTTTTATTGCTAAGCATACTCAAATATTACATTCATACATACAAGTATGTGCTTACTTTGGTATTATTAGCGGCACACCATCATGGCTAAACCACAAATCACAATCAATTGCGTTTGGCAGGTTTGAAAGTATACGCAGCTACGCAGGAATGTATCGAGGACCTGAGTTCTTCCTAGTAAATTTTCAATGTAGCGTAATTGTAATGAACCTTTAATGTAGGGCATTGGAGAAGGCATTGCCTGACCCTCAGTTGAATAGAACAGTTACTTTATACTAATATTATGTAGTGCTATACTTTTATGAAATTATACATAATTTTTTCAACTTACATTTCTTGTGTATTTTTCAAACGCAAATGACTAGCATCTGTCATTTTTTTTTGATTTTTTGTTTGCCATTTTGGGATTTTTCTATTAACACTAGTAATATAATATGTTTTCTTATTCGCACTCATTCAATAAGATCAAGAAATGTGATGGCAAGTTCTATTAGTTTGGGAAATTTGAAATTAATTAAAAAAGAAATATCATATAAGTGTGCGTTGGTGTTAGTGCTTGAAGAAAAAATGTGTAACAACTCAAAGGACCACCTCTTGTCTCTAACGCTGCTTTCCGACTTGCTCTTTTGACCTTGGACAACTTGACTACTTCCCAGCTTAATGACTCATTTGACGACTTCTGGCGATTTTACGGCTGATGGTGTTGCCAGCCTTTTACAAGTATAACAACCCAGCCAGCCGATAGTGGTTAAAAAACTGGTGAAACAATAGGTTTTCAAACCTTCCAAACTGGAGAATACAAGGCATGGGAACATGAAAGTATTAAAATCAATGTTCTTGTAATACAATATGGTTGGCAAACACAAATTTTTATTTGTTTTTCGACAAACAAATTTTTTCTAGTTAATTTTCACTTTCAGCGTTCGCTGCATTCATATTAATAGTATTTACAAGTGGATTATGATAGCTAAAATAAGATATGAAATTTTTAATTTCTATTTTATTAATTTTTCTGGTGAAAACTGCATTAATAGTGGTTCCTCTTTTTTCGTTGGATTATTCCTACCATTAATCATTTTTAAAGAGAATGTATCTTTGAGGAACTGTAGTAATGGCGCAGCTTCTGGTAATGAAAAATTTACATTAAAATCACCTGCGAGAATTACCGGCTGTTCACAATACTCGACGCGGTCTCCAATAACATCGTCCAGAGTCCTTGAAGCATTTGGTGACAGATAAATAGCTAATATAATTAATTTCATACTACTGCATATAAGTTCCAAATTCTTCCTGATGTTTATACCGTGACATCAGTCACACTGAAGTAAGGAGCTTTTATTCGCAAATAAGGAATAACGACGTAATATCTGTGCGTTTCGTTACGATAGATGGCAACACCTGAATTTCGAATTTCATTACGTTGAAGTCTCACAACAAATTCAAAATTTGGTACTTGTACAGAAGGTTTTTCATGGCTTATAAACATTTCTGATAACTTATAACCTATCCTATTTTGGAAGACTCGATCGGCAAAATCATGGGCGTGTGCACGAAGACTTTTACAATTAAATACTTTTGTCGAAATGTCTTTTCGAGTTAATAAAGTCGAATACTTGTTTATCTAATGTGCAAATTGAATTTCCCGAAATTTGGTCATCTAATTTCTCAAATGGCTTTGCTTTTAAAAAGTTACTTCTGCAGGAATCAACATTTTGAAGGCTTAAAACTTGTAGACAGGTTACTAGTCACTGTATTTGACAACTCTTTTTCGCTCTCGTGTTCTGTAATCTCGATAATATTAAGCAGTTTACCCTCTTGATTCTCTGGAATCAGTGGAAGTACTAGGGATCGCTACCTCTTCTCTCCCTATGAAATTGGTTTAAAATTATTGTTATCATTGTGGAGCATGAGAATACGTTTTCCGCGAAAAACAGTAACGTACCTTCACATAACCTCTACTCCACTGCGTCTCCTGTAGCCTCTTTTCACTCATTTTAATGGGGATCGCTACCTCATTTCTCCCTACGAAATTGGTTTAAAATCATTGTTATCATTGTGGAGCATGAAAATATGTTTTCCGCGAAAAACAGTAACGAACCTTCACGTAACCTTTACTCAACTGCGTCTCCTGAATCCTCCTTTTCACAAATTTAATTAATTCAATGATGAAAAGCGACAGGCAGCATCTGTAAAATATTAACATGCACTCGTTCTAGTGGGCACAGTTATTTAGACAGCACACAAAGACGATTAATTTGTTTTAAATTATTAGTTGTTATTACATTTTCAGTGCTATTTTATGCTTATGTTGATAATAGATTTGCTAGAGCTTTGAATAATTTTACATTTCACATACTAGCGGCAACACTACTGATGCCTGTTGTCGTAGGCAAAATTAACTAGAAATGGTTTTGATTTAGCAACTTCGACAACTGCAAACCTGTTGCCGTAAAGTCGTGTTGTTGTCTAAAAAAGAGGATATCCCACTAAATACTAATTTTAATTAATGGCATTACCATATGTTTTAATTAAAGGCATATGAATATGAATCTTGTATTTTTTAATACTTTTAAAGAACACACTAATTGTTAAGAAAATTCAAATGTTTTTGATTTAATGTGAAGTACAATCGATGCAATTAAGTTCTGAATAGAACATCTTTCAAATGGCCTCCACGACTTCTTTTGCAGGAACGAATTCCATTAAGCCAATATTCGAGTACTGTTGCCAATAAATCAAGTCATTTATCTGAATAGCACGTTCAATATTGACTTCTACAGCTTTAGGAGAGTCTGGTTTATTGCTAAAGACCAATGACTTCAAATAACCCCACAAGAAGTAGTCTAAATGTGTTAAATCACAACTTCTTGGAAGCCATTCAATGTCACAATTTCTTGAAATTACCAAACCAAACTGTCAATTTAGGTGAATGTAATAGTTGTTTATGAATAATTTGGGGATTTTCTTCGCACCAGAATCGACAGTTTTGTTTATTTATCGTACCACTCCCCATAACCATAATGACCATAAAATGGCAAAAGCGCACGAAAAGTTGCAATTGGAGATGGGTTAGTTTGATAATAAAACTAAATAGTTTAAAAACGTTGTTCTGGCATATATCTTTCCATGATGATATTGTAAACATGCCTGAATACAACAAAAAAAAACATTACAGATCATGACATATTAAAAATGGCCGAAATGACTAAGAAATCATATTAATGCTGGAAACAGTCACTGACACAAAACCGTAGACCGAATCAGCTGATACAACCTATCTTATGAGAGCGCAATGTAAATGAACACTCACCGCCGCTTCTACAGACCGTACGGTAGGATATCCACGAAAATTGGATTTTTCCCATAGAAACGAGTGAGTTGAGAGTGAGAGAGCAATCTCTTGTAATTAAAAAATAAACTTGAATATATTGGAAATATTCTTCAAATAACTCAAAACACAGTCGAATACACCTATTTATAAATAGGTAGACTATTTTTAATAGTTGGCTTTTAGTTTTGAGCTTAAAATTACGAAAAAGTATGACTAAAAAACTAAATGTTTGAAAAATCGTGTATACAAATAGAACAATAGCAACAGTGGTGAAAACAAAAGAGAACAACTGATTTCTGCGACTACGGGCGTAACTTTTGAAAAATTTGGTTTGATACGGGCGGTAAGTACGGGAAGAAGGAATATTGGTGACTGTTTGAAGCATTAGCCTCGCTCCGCTGTCTGCTTGTTCTATGCTATGTTCAGCACACAAGCAGCCTCTTATACTATAACTTGTTTAAAGTAGTTGAAAATTTTCACAGTAACAAGATATAAATTGAATAGCGGAACGAAAATTTCAGCGGTGATTGGGAATTTCTTGCTCTGCTGCGCCAAACGCGGTTAATTTGCCTGGTAGGTATGTATGTCATGCTTAACATACACCCTAGCCACTGCGTGTTAAATGTTTAACCAGGGCCGCCGAGATAAAAACAGGTTCGAGGGGTAAAATGGAGGGGGTACCTCTCTACAGAAACGTTTCTAATAGTTTATAAATTTTATTTACTCCCACTTACTACTTCAATTTTAATGAAGAATAAGTCCAATACGACATAGTGTTTTCTGATCTAATCACATCTGCATTAAATTTGTTATCCTGTTGATGTTGGGTGGAAAAAATTTAATTTGTATGTTTTTGAAAATCAATAATGTGTAATTCAGTTCATAAATGACAATCTTCACTACTTTCTCCATACGCGTGTGAGCAAGCATCCCTGTTGCACTCATTCAGTAGTGTCATAAAAAACATATAGCTAAACTCCTCTAATTTTCCTAATCGTCAGCTGAGGCAGCTTTGCATTTTCGGATTCCTTATTTAAAATATTTTTTAAATTTTAAACAAAACAATTTTTGCATTATTTAATACATAGTACATTAGTTTATTGATTTATAAAAAAGTAAGAGACTACCAAAGTTTATTTTAAATCCAAGTCCTTTTCGATGGTGTGCGCACAAACGGACATCATTTGATTATTGATGGCTTTCAATGGCTCGCCCTGATGACTAAGCTCAAAAACCTCAGAGACCGGTGCTTCACAACTTCGATAATTTTTTTGAAACACCATCGAGTGATTCCCCGAATATAAAAGTGGTTTGAGAAAAATCGTATTTTTATTGCTAAGCATACTCAAATATTACATTCAAACATATGTGCTTACTTTGGTGTTATTGGTGGCACACCATCATGGCTTTACCACAAAACACAATCATTTGCGTTTGGCAGGTTTGAAAGTATACGCAACTACGCAGGAATGTATCGAAGACCTGAGTTCTTCCTAGTAAATTTTCAATGTAGCGTAATTGTAACGAACCTTTAATGTAGGGCACTGGAGAAGGCATTGCCTGACCCTCAGTTGGATAGAACAGTTACTTTATACTAATATTATGTAGTGCTATACTTTTATGAAATTATACATACATATTATACATTTTCTCAACTTACATTTACTTTTGACCCTACTTGCACTTTTGACCTTGGACAACTTGACTACTTCCCAGCTTAATGACTCATTTGACGACTTCTGGCAATTCTACGGCTGATGGTGTTGCCAGACATTTACAAGTATAACAACCCAGCCAGCCGATAGTGGTTGAAAAACTGGTGAAACAATAGGTTTTTAAAACTTAAAAACTGGAGAATACAAGGCATGGAAACATGAAAGTATTAAAATCAATGTTCTTGTAATACAATATGGTTGACAAACACAAATTTTTATTTGTTTTTCGACAAACAAATTTTTTCTAGTTAATTTTCACTTTCAGCGTTCGCTACATTCATATTAATAGTATTTACAAGTGGATTATGATAGCTAAAATAAGATATGCAATTTTTAATTTCTATTTTATTAATTCTTCTGGTGAGAACTGCATCAATAGTGGTCCCTCTTTTTTCGTTGGAATATTCCTACCATTAATCATTTCTAAAGAGAATTTATCGTTGAGGAATTGTAGTAATGGCGCAGCTTCTGGTAATGAAAAATTTACATTAAAATCACCTGCGAGAATTACCGGCTGTTCACAATACTCTACGCGGTCTCCATTAACATCGTCCAGAGTTTGTGGATCTAAATTACATAATGGCATTAAAGCTTTTCCGATGAATAATTTCATATCCCTCCTTGAAGCATTTGGTGACAGATAAATAGCTATTATAATTAATTTCCTACTACTGTATATAAGTTCCAAATTCTTGCTGATGTTTATTCCGTGACATCAGTCACACTTAAGTAAGGAGCTTTTATTCGCAAATAAGGAATAACGACGTAATATCTGTCCGTTTCATTACGATAGATGGCAACACCTGGATTTCGAATTTCATTACGTTGAAGTCTCACAACAAATTCAAAATTTGGTACTTGTACAGGAGGTTTTTCATGGCTTATAAACATTTCTGATAACATATAACAATTCCTATTTTGGAAAATGTCTTTTCGAGTTAATAAAGTCGAATACTTGTTTATCTAATGTGCAATGTCCCTATGAAATTGGTTTAAAATTATTGTTATCATTGTGGAGCATGAAATTACGTTTTCCGCGAAAAACAGTAACGTGCCTTCACATAACCTTTACTCCACTGTGTCTCCTGTAGCCTCTTTTCACTCATTTTAATAGGGATCGCTACCTCATCTCTCCCTATGAAATTGGTTAAAAATCATTGTTAGCATTGTGGAGCATGAAAATATGTTTTCTGCGAAAAACAGTAACGAACCTTCACATAACCTCTATGCAACTGCGTCTCCTGAAGCCTCCTTTTCACAAATTTTATTTATTCAATACTGAAAAGCGACAGGCAGCATCTGTAAAATATTAGCATGCACTCGTTCTAGTGCGCACAGTTATTTAGACAGCACACAAAGACGACATCGCGACACGGCAGCGAAATTTTCTTCGAAGGCAAATGTCGTCTTGGAGCCAGCTTCTTGAATATTTTGAAGACGGCAGCGACATATCAAACTTAACTAGAAATGGTTTTGGTTTAGCAACTGCAAACCTGCTGCCGTAAAGTCCTGTTGTTGTCTAAACAAGAGGATATCCCACTAAATACTAATTTTAATTTATGTCATTGCCATACGTGTTAATTAAAGGTGAATGAATTATGAATACGAACGTTGCATTTTTTAATACTTTTAGGTTTTTCTTGAAATATTGTTTACTTTTATATAAAAATCAATATAATTGGTATACAGCACTAATTTATTTAGTTGAACAAATCCGCCAACTTCTTCCAAACCCATACAAATTGTACAGGGTTTTCCAATAGAAGTGATATAATTTACAAAACAAAAAAAGAACACACTAATTTTTAAGAAAATTCAAATGTTTTTTATTTAATGTGAAGTACAATCGATGCAATTAAGTTCTGAATAGAACATCCTTCAAATGGCTTCCACGACTTCTTTTGCAGGAACGAATTCCATTAACCCAATATTCGAGTTCTGTTGCCAATAAATCAAGTCATTTATCTGAATAGCACGTTCAATATTGACTTCTAAAGCTTTAGGAGAGTCTGGTTTATTGCTAAAGACCAATGACTTCAAATAACCCCACAAGAAGTAGTCTAAATGTGTTAAATCACAACGTCTTGGAAGCCATTCAATGTCACAATTTCTTGAAATTACCAAAACAAACTGTCAATTTAGGTGAATGCAATGGTTGTTCATGAATAATTTGGGGATTTTTTTCGCACCAGAATCGACAGTTTTGTTTATTTATCGTACCACTCCCTATAACCATAACGACCATAAAATGGCAAAAGCGCACGAAAAGTAGCAATTGGCGAAAGATTATTTTAATAATAAAATGAACTAATTTGTAAACGCTGTTCTTGCGTATATCTTTCCATGATGATGTTATACTGAATACAATAAAAAAAAATACAGATCATGACATATTACAAATGGCCGAAACTAAACTAAGAAATCATATTAATGCTGGAAACAGTCACTGACACAAAACCGTAGACCGAATCAGCTGATACAACCTATCTTATGAGAGCGTAATGTAAATGAACACTCACCTCCGCTTCCACAGACCGTACGGTAGGATATCCACAAAAATGGGATTTTTTCAGTAGAAACGAGTGTTGATATTTTGTAGTAATTAAAAAATAAACTTGAATATATTGGAAGTCTTCTTAAAATAACTTAAAACACAGTCGAATACATTTATTTATAAAATACGCGTTAAATGTTTAACCAGGGCCGCCGAGAGAAAAACAGGTCCGAGGGGTAAAAGGGAGGGGGTCCCTCTTTACAGAAACGTGTCTAATAAATGTAGTTTATAAATTTTATTTACTATCGTCCCACTTACTACTTCAATTTTAATGAAGAATAAGTCCAATACGACATAGTGTTTTCTGATCTAATCACATCTGTATTAAATTTGTTTTCTTGTTGATGTTGGGTGGAACAAATTTAATTTGTACGGTTTTGAAAATCAATAATGTTTAAATCAGTTCATAAATGACAATCTTCATCACTTTCTCCGTAAACATGTGAGCAGACATCCCTGTGGCACTCATTCAATAGTGTATAATATTTTTAAATTTTAAACAAAAGAATTTTTGCATTATTTGATACATAGTACATTAGTTAAACGATTTATAAAAAAGTAAGAGACTACCAAAGTTTATTTTAAATCCAAGTCCTTTTCGATGGTGTGCGCACAAACGGACATCATTTGATTATTGATGGCTTTCAATGGCTCGCCCTCATGACTAAGCTCAAAAACCTCAGTGAGAGACCGGTGCTTCACAACTTCGATAATTTTTTTGAAACACCATCGAGTGATTCCCCGAATATAAAAGTGGTTTGAGAAAAATCGTATTTTTATTGCTAAGCATACTCAAATATTACACTCAAACCTATGTGCTTACTTTGGTGTTATTGGTGGCACACCATTATGGCTTAACCACAAACCACAATCATTTGCGTTTGGCAAGTTTGAAAGTATACGCAACTACGCAGGAATGTATCGAAGACCTGAGTTCTTCCAAGTAAATTTTCAATGTAGCGTAATTGTAACGAACCTTTAATGTAGGGCACTGGAGAAGGCATTGCCTGACCCTCAGTTGGATAGAACACTTACTTTATACTAATATTATGTAGTGCTATACTTTTATGAAATTATACATAATTTTTTCAACTTACATTTCTTGTGTATTTTTCAAACGCAAATGACTAGCATCTGTCATTTTTTTTTGATTTTTTGTTTGCCATTTTGGGATTTTTCTATTAACACTAGTAATATAATATGTTTTCTTATTCGCACTCATTCAATAAGATCAAGAAATGTGATGGCAAGTTCTATTAGTTTGGGAAATTTGAAATTAATTAAAAAATAAATATCCTATAAGTGTGCGGTGGTGTTAGTGCTTGAAGAAAAAATGTGTAACAACTGAAAGGACCACCTCTTGTCTCTAACGCTGCTTTCCGACTTGCTCTTTTGACCTTGGACAACTTGACTATTTCCCAGCTTAATGACTCATTTGACGACTTCTGGCGATTCTACGGCTGATGGTGTTGCCAGACATTTACAAGTATAACAACCCAGCCAGCCGATAGTGGTTGAAAAACTGGTGAAACAATAGGTTTTTAAAACTTAAAAACTGGAGAATACAAGGCATGGAAACATGAAAGTATTAAAATCAATGTTCTTGTAATACAATATGGTTGGCAAACACAAATTTTTTCTAGTTAATTTTCACTTTCAGCGTTCGCTGCATTCATATTAATAGTGTAAATACTATTAGTGTTGTGTAAATTATACTAGTGGATTATGATAGCTAAAATAAGATATGCAATTTTTAATTTCTATTTTATTAATTTTTCTGGTGAGAACTGCATCCTCTTTTTTCGTTGGAATATTCTTACCATTAATCATTTCTAAAGAGAATTTATCTTTGAGGAATTGTAGTAATGGCGCAGCTTCTGGTAATGAAAAATTTACATTAAAATCACCTGCGAGAATTACCGGCTGTTCACAATACTCTATGCGGTCTCCATTAACATCGTCCAGAGTTTGTGGATCTAAATTACATAATGGCATTAAAGCTTTTCCGATGAATAATTTCATATCCCTCCTTGAAGCATTTGGTGACAGATAAATAGCTATTATAATTAATTTCATACTACTGCATATAAGTTCCAAATTCTTGCTGATGTTTATTCCGTGACATCAGTCACACTTAAGTAAGGAGCTTTTATTCGCAAATAAGGAATAACGACGTAATATCTGTCCGTTTCATTACGATAGATGGCAACACCTAAATTTCGAATTTCATTACGTTGAAGTCTCACAACAAATTCAAAATTTGGTACTTGTACAGGAGGTTTTTCATGGCTTATAAACATTTCTGATAACATATAACAACTCCTATTTTGGAAAATGTCTTTTCGAGTTAATAAAGTCGAATACTTGTTTATCTAATGTGCAAATTGAATTTCCCGAAATTTAGTCATCTAATTTCTCAAATGGCTTTGCTTTTAAAACGTTACTTCTGCAGGAATCAACAGTTTAAAGGCTTAAAACTTGTAGACAGGTTACTAGTCACTGTATTTGATAACTCTTTTTCCATATCTGATCGCTCTCGTGTTCTGTAATCTCGATAATATTAAGCTGTTTACCCTCTTAATCCTCTGGAATCAGTGGAAGTACTAGTACACTCTCTCTATAAAATTGGTTTAAAATTATTGTTATCATTGTGAAGCTTGAGAATACGTTTTCCGCGAAAAACAGTAACGTACCTTCCATAACCTCTACTCCACTGTGTCTCCTGTAGCCTCTTCTCTCCCTATGAAATTGGTTTAAAATTATTGTTATCATTGTGGAGCATGAAATTACGTTTTCCGCGAAAAACAGTAACGTGCCTTCACATAACCTCTACTCCACTGTGTCTCCTGTAGCCTCTTTTCACTCATTTTAATGGGGATCGCTACCTCATCTCTCCCTATGAAATTGGTTAAAAATCATTGTTATCATTGTGGAGCATGAAAATATGTTTTCTGCGAAAAACAGTAACGAACCTTCACATAACCTCTATGCAACTGCGTCTCCTGAAGCCTCCTTTTCACAAATTTTATTTATTCAATACTGAAAAGCGACAGGCAGCATCTGTAAAATATTAGCATGCACTCGTTCTAGTGCGCACAGTTATTTAGACAGCACACAAAGACGACATCGCGACACGGCAGCGAAATTTTCTTCGAAGGCAAATGTCGTCTTGGAGCCAGCTTCTTGAGTATTTTGAAGACGGCAGCGACATATCAAAATTAACTAGAAATGGTTTTGGTTTAGCAACTGTAAACCTGCTGCCGTAAAGTCCTGTTGTTGTCTAAAAAAGAGGATATCCCACTAAATACTAATTTTAATTTATGTCATTGCCATACGTGTTAATTAAAGGTGAATGAATTATGAATACGAACGTTGCATTTTTTAATACTTTTAGGTTTTTCTTGAAATATTGTTTACTTTTATATAAAAATCAATATAATTGGTATACAGCACTAATTTATTTAGTTGAACAAATCCGCCAACTTCTTCCAAACCCATACAAATTGTACAGGGTTTTCCAATAGAAGTGATATAATTTACAAAACAAAAAAAGAACACACTAATTGTTATGAAAATTCAAATGTTTTTTATTTAATGTGAAGTACAATCGATACAGTTAGGTTTTGAAAAGAACATCTTTCAAATGGCCTCCACGACTTCTTTTGTAGGAACGAATTTCATTAACCCAATATTCGAGTACTGTTGCCGATAAATCAAGTCATTTATCTGAATAGCACGTTCAATATTGACTTCTAAAGCTTTAGGAGAGTCTGGTTTATTGCTAAAGACCAATGACTTTAAATAACCCCACAAGAGGTAGTCTAAATGTGTTAAATCACAACTTCTTGGAAGCCATTCAATGTCACAATTTCTTGAAATTACCAAACCAAACTGTCAATTTAGGTGAATGTAATGGTTGTTCATAGGTAAATAATTTGGGGATTTTTTTCGCACCAGAATCGACAGTTTTGTTTATTTATCGTACCACTCCATAGAACCATAACGACCATAAAATGGCAAAAGCGCACGAAAAGTAGCAATTGGCGAAAGATTATTTTAATAATAAAATGAAATAATTTGTAAACGCTGTTCTTGCGTATATCTTTCTATGATGATGTTATACTGAATACAATAAAAAAAAAAATACAGATCATGACATATTACAAATGGCCGAAACTAAACTAAGAAATCATTTAATGCTGGAAACAGTCACGGACACAAACCCGTAGACCGAATCAGCTGATACAACCTATCTTATGAGAGCGTAATGTAAATGAACACTCACCTCCGCTTCCACAGACCGTACGGTAGGATATCCACAAAAATGGGATTTTTTCAGTAGAAACGAGTGTCGATATTTTGTAGTAATTAAAAAATAAACTTGAATATATTGGAAGTCTTCTTAAAATAACTTAAAACGCAGTCGAATACATTTATTTATAAAATACGCGTTAAATGTTTAACCAGGGCCGCCGAGAGAAAAACAGGTCCGAGGGGTAAGAGGGAGGGGGTCCCTCTTTACAGAAACGTGTCTAATACTTGTAGTTTATAAATTATATTTACTATCGTCCCACTTACTACTTCAATTTTAATGAAGAATAAGTCCAATATGACATAGTGTTTTCTGATCTAATTACATCTGCATTAAATTTGTTATCTTGTTGATGTTAGGTGGAAAAAATTTAATTTGTATGTTTTTGAAAATCAATAATGTGTAATTCAGTTCATAAATGACAATCTTCACCACTTTTTCCATACGCGTGTGAGGAAGCATCCCTGTTGCATTTTATTTAATACATAGTACATTAGTTTATTGATTTATAAAAAAGTAAGAGACTACCAAAGTTTATTTTAAATCCAAGTCCTTTTCGATGGTGTGCGCACAAACGGACATCATTTGATTATTGATGGCTTTCAATGGCTCGCCCTGATGACTAAGCTCAAAAACCTCAGTGGTAGACCGGTGCTTCACAACTTCGATAATTTTTTTGAAACACCATCGAGTGATTCCCCGAATATAAAAGTGGTTTGAGAAAAATCGTATTTTTATTGCTAAGCATACTCAAATATTACATTCAAACAGATGTGCTTACTTTGGTGTTATTGGTGGCACACCATCATGGCTTAACCACAAACCACAATCATTTGCGTTTGGCAGGTTTGAAAGTATACGCAACTACGCAGGAATGTATCGAAGACCTGAGTTCTTCCAAGTAAATTTTCAATGTAGCGTAATTGTAACGAACCTTTAATGTAGGGCACTGGAGAAGGCATTGCCTGACCCTCAGTTGGATAGAACAGTTACTTTATACTAATATTATGTAGTGCTATACTTTTATGAAATTATACATACATATTATACATTTTCTCAACTTACATTTCTTGTGTATTTTTCAAACGCAAATGACTAGCATCTGTCATTTTTTTTGATTTTTTGTTTGCCATTTTGGGATTTTTCTATTAACACTAGTAATATAATATGTTTTCTTATTCGCACTCATTCAATAAGATCAAGAAATGAGAAGGCAAGTTCTATTAGTTTGGGAAATTTGAAATTAATTAAAAAATAAATATCCTATAAGTGTGCGTTGGTGTTAGTGCTTGAAGAAAAAATGTGTAACAACTGAAAGGACCACCTCTTGTCTCTAACGCTGCTTTCCGACTTGCTCTTTTGACCTTGGACAACTTGACTATTTCCCAGCTTAATGACTCATTTGACGACTTCTGGCGATTCTACGGCTGATGGTGTTGCCAGACATTTACAAGTATAACAACCCAGCCAGCCGATAGTGGTTGAAAAACTGGTGAAACAATAGGTTTTTAAAACTTAAAAACTGGAGAATACAAGGCATGGAAACATGAAAGTATTAAAATCAATGTTCTTGTAATACAATATGGTTGGCAAACACAAATTTTTATTTGTTTTTCGACAAACAAATTTTTTCTAGCTAATTTTCACTTTCAGCGTTCGCTGCATTCATATTAATAGTGTAAATACTATTAGTGTTGTGTAAATTATACTAGTGGATTATGATAGCTAAAATAAGATATGCAATTTTTAATTTCTATTTTATTAATTTTTCTGGTGAGAACTGCATCCTCTTTTTTCGTTGGAATATTCCTACCATTAATCATTTCTAAAGAGAATTTATCTTTGAGGAATTGTAGTAATGGCGCAGCTTCTGGTAATGAAAAATTTACATTAAAATCACCTGCGAGAATTACCGGCTGTTCACAATACTCTACGCGGTCTCCATTAACATCGTCCAGAGTTTGTGGATCTAAATTACATAATGGCATTAAAGCTTTTCCGATGAATAATTTCATATCCCTCCTTGAAGCATTTGGTGACAGATAAATAGCTATTATAATTAATTTCATACTACTGCATATAAGTTCCAAATTCTTGCTGATGTTTATTCCGTGACATCAGTCACACTTAAGTAAGGAGCTTTTATTCGCAAATAAGGAATAACGACGTAATATCTGTCCGTTTCATTACGATAGATGGCAACACCTAAATTTCGAATTTCATTACGTTGAAGTCTCACAACAAATTCAAAATTTGGTACTTGTACAGGAGGTTTTTCATGGCTTATAAACATTTCTGATAACATATAACAACTCCTATTTTGGAAAATGTCTTTTCGAGTTAATAAAGTCGAATACTTGTTTATCTAATGTGCAAATTGAATTTCCCGAAATTTAGTCATCTAATTTCTCAAATGGCTTTGCTTTTAAAACGTTACTTCTGCAGGAATCAACAGTTTAAAGGCTTAAAACTTGTAGACAGGTTACTAGTCACTGTATTTGATAACTCTTTTTTCATATCTGATCGCTCTCGTGTTCTGTAATCTCGATAATATTAAGCTGTTTACCCTCTTAATCCTCTGGAATCAGTGGAAGTACTAGTACACTCTCTCTATAAAATTGGTTTAAAATTATTGTTATCATTGTGAAGCTTGAGAATACGTTTTCCGCGAAAAACAGTAACGTACCTTCCATAACCTCTACTCCACTGTGTCTCCTGTAGCCTCTTCTCTCCCTATGAAATTGGTTTAAAATTATTGTTATCATTGTGGAGCATGAAATTACGTTTTCCGCGAAAAACAGTAACGTGCCTTCACATAACCTCTACTCCACTGTGTCTCCTGTAGCCTCTTTTCACTCATTTTAATGGGGATCGCTACCTCATCTCTCCCTATGAAATTGGTTAAAAATCATTGTTATCATTGTGGAGCATGAAAATATGTTTTCTGCGAAAAACAGTAACGAACCTTCACATAACCTCTATTCAACTGCGTCTCCTGAAGCCTCCTTTTCACAAATTTTATTTATTCAATACTGAAAAGCGACAGGCAGCATCTGTAAAATATTAGCATGCACTCGTTCTAGTGCGCACAGTTATTTAGACAGCACACAAAGACGACATCGCGACACGGCAGCGAAATTTTCTTCGAAGGCAAATGTCGTCTTGGAGCCAGCTTCTTGAGTATTTTGAAGACGGCAGCGACATATCAAAATTAACTAGAAATGGTTTTGGTTTAGCAACTGTAAACCTGCTGCCGTAAAGTCCTGTTGTTGTCTAAAAAAGAGGATATCCCACTAAATACTAATTTTAATTTATGTCATTGCCATACGTGTTAATTAAAGGTGAATGAATTATGAATACGAACGTTGCATTTTTTAATACTTTTAGGTTTTTCTTGAAATATTGTTTACTTTTATATAAAAATCAATATAATTGGTATACAGCACTAATTTATTTAGTTGAACAAATCCGCCAACTTCTTCCAAACCCATACAAATTGTACAGGGTTTTCCAATAGAAGTGATATAATTTACAAAACAAAAAAAGAACACACTAATTGTTATGAAAATTCAAATGTTTTTTATTTAATGTGAAGTACAATCGATACAGTTAGGTTTTGAAAAGAACATCTTTCAAATGGCCTCCACGACTTCTTTTGTAGGAACGAATTTCATTAACCCAATATTCGAGTACTGTTGCCGATAAATCAAGTCATTTATCTGAATAGCACGTTCAATATTGACTTCTAAAGCTTTAGGAGAGTCTGGTTTATTGCTAAAGACCAATGACTTTAAATAACCCCACAAGAGGTAGTCTAAATGTGTTAAATCACAACTTCTTGGAAGCCATTCAATGTCACAATTTCTTGAAATTACCAAAACAAACTGTCAATTTAGGTGAATGTAATGGTTGTTCATGAATAATTTGGGGATTTTTTTCGCACCAGAATCGACAGTTTTGTTTATTTATCGAACCACTCCATATAACCATAACGACCATAAAATGGCAAAAGCGCACGGAAAGTAGCAATTGGCGAAAGATTATTTTAATAATAAAATGAAATAATTTGTAAACGCTGTTCTTGCGTATATCTTTCCATGATGATGTTATACTGAATACAATAAAAAAAAAAATACAGATCATGACATATTACAAATGGCCGAAACTAAACTAAGAAATCATTTAATGCTGGAAACAGTCACGGACACAAACCCGTAGACCGAATCAGCTGATACAACCTATCTTATGAGAGCGTAATGTAAATGAACACTCACCTCCGCTTCCACAGACCGTACGGTAGGATATCCACAAAAATGGGATTTTTTCAGTAGAAACTAGTGTCGATATTTTGTAGTAATTAAAAAATAAACTTGAATATATTGGAAGTCTTCTTAAAATAACTTAAAACGCAGTCGAATACATTTATTTATAAAATACGCGTTAAATGTTTAACCAGGGCCGCCGAGAGAAAAACAGGTCCGAGGGGTAAGAGGGAGGGGGTCCCTCTTTACAGAAACGTGTCTAATACTTGTAGTTTATAAATTATATTTACTATCGTCCCACTTACTACTTCAATTTTAATGAAGAATAAGTCCAATATGACATAGTGTTTTCTGATCTAATTACATCTGCATTAAATTTGTTATCTTGTTGATGTTAGGTGGAAAAAATTTAATTTGTATGTTTTTGAAAATCAATAATGTGTAATTCAGTTCATAAATGACAATCTTCACCACTTTTTCCATACGCGTGTGAGGAAGCATCCCTGTTGCATTTTATTTAATACATAGTACATTAGTTTATTGATTTATAAAAAAGTAAGAGACTACCAAAGTTTATTTTAAATCCAAGTCCTTTTCGATGGTGTGCGCACAAACGGACATCATTTGATTATTGATGGCTTTCAATGGCTCGCCCTGATGACTAAGCTCAAAAACCTCAGTGGTAGACCGGTGCTTCACAACTTCGATAATTTTTTTGAAACACCATCGAGTGATTCCCCGAATATAAAAGTGGTTTGAGAAAAATCGTATTTTTATTGCTAAGCATACTCAAATATTACATTCAAACAGATGTGCTTACTTTGGTGTTATTGGTGGCACACCATCATGGCTTAACCACAAACCACAATCATTTGCGTTTGGCAGGTTTGAAAGTATACGCAACTACGCAGGAATGTATCGAAGACCTGAGTTCTTCCAAGTAAATTTTCAATGTAGCGTAATTGTAACGAACCTTTAATGTAGGGCACTGGAGAAGGCATTGTCTGACCCTCAGTTGGATAGAACAGTTACTTTATACTAATATTATGTAGTGCTATACTTTTATGAAATTATACATACATATTATACATTTTCTCAACTTACATTTCTTGTGTATTTTTCAAACGCAAATGACTAGCATCTGTCATTTTTTTTGATTTTTTGTTTGCCATTTTGGGATTTTTCTATTAACACTAGTAATATAATATGTTTTCTTATTCGCACTCATTCAATAAGATCAAGAAATGAGAAGGCAAGTTCTATTAGTTTGGGAAATTTGAAATTAATTAAAAAATAAATATCCTATAAGTGTGCGTTGGTGTTAGTGCTTGAAGAAAAAATGTGTAACAACTGAAAGGACCACCTCTTGTCTCTAACGCTGCTTTCCGACTTGCTCTTTTGACCTTGGACAACTTGACTACTTCCCAGCTTAATGACTCATTTGACGACTTCTGGCAATTCTACGGCTGATGGTGTTGCCAGACATTTACAAGTATAACAACCCAGCCAGCCGATAGTGGTTGAAAAACTGGTGAAACAATAGGTTTTCAAACCTTCCAAACTGGAGAATACAAGGCATGGAAACATGAAAGTATTAAAATCAATGTTCTTGTAATACAATATGGTTGGCAAACACAAATTTTTATTTGTTTTTCGACAAACAAATTTTTTCTAGTTAATTTTCACTTTCAGCGTTCGCTGCATTCATATAAATAGTATTTACAAGTGGATTATGATAGCTAAAATAAGATATGCAATTTTTAATTTCTATTTTATTAATTTTTCTGGTGAGAACTGCATCAATAGTGGTCCCTCTTTTTTCGTTGGAATATTCTTACCATTAATCATTTCTAAAGAGAATTTATCTTTGAGGAATTGTAGTAATGGCGCAGCTTCTGGTAATGAAAAATTTACATTAAAATCACCTGCGAGAATTACCGGCTGTTCACAATACTCTACGCGGTCTCCATTAACATCGTCCAGAGTTTGTGGATCTAAATTACATAATGGCATTAAAGCTTTTCCGATGAATAATTTCATATCCCTCCTTGAAGCATTTGGTGACAGATAAATAGCTATTATAATTAATTTCATACTACTGCATATAAGTTCCAAATTCTTTCTGATGTTTATTCCGTGACATCAGTCACACTTAAGTAAGGAGCTTTTATTCGCAAATAAGGAATAACGACGTAATATATGTCCGTTTCATTACGATAGATGGCAACACCTGGATTTCGAATTTCATTACGTTGAAGTCTTACAACAAATTCAAAATTTGGTACTTGTACAGGAGGTTTTTCATGGCTTATAAACATTTCTGATAACATATAACAACTCCTATTTTGGAAAATGTCTTTTCGAGTTAATAAAGTCGAATACTTGTTTATCTAATGTGCAAATTGAATTTCCCGAAATTTGGTCATCTAATTTCTCAAATGGCTTTGCTTTTAAAACGTTACTTCTGCAGGAATCAACAGTTTAAAGGCTTAAAACTTGTAGACAGGTTACTAGTCACTGTATTTGATAACTCTTTTTCCATATCTGATCGCTCTCGTGTTCTGTAATCTCGATAATATTAAGCTGTTTACCCTCTTGATCCTCTGGAATCAGTGGAAGTACTAGTACTCTCTCTCTATGAAATTGGGTTAAAATTATTGTTATCATTGTGAAGCTTGAGAATACGTTTTCCGCGAAAAACAGTAACGTACCTTCCATAACCTCTACTCCACTGTGTCTCCTGTAGCCTCTTCTCTCCCTATGAAATTGGTTTAAAATTATTGTTATCATTGTGGAGCATGAAATTACGTTTTCCGCGAAAAACAGTAACGTACCTTCCATAACCTCTACTCCACTGTGTCTCCTGTAGCCTCTTCTCTCCCTATGAAATTGGTTTAAAATTATTGTTATCATTGTGGAGCATGAAATTACGTTTTCCGCGAAAAACAGTAACGTGCCTTCACATAACCTCTACTCCACTGTGTCTCCTGTAGCCTCTTTTCACTCATTTTAATGGGGATCGCTACCTCATCTCTCCCTATGAAATTGGTTAAAAATCATTGTTATCATTGTGGAGCATGAAAATATGTTTTCTGCGAAAAACAGTAACGAACCTTCACATAACCTCTATTCAACTGCGTCTCCTGAAGCCTCCTTTTCACAAATTTTATTTATTCAATACTGAAAAGCGACAGGCAGCATCTGTAAAATATTAGCATGCACTCGTTCTAGTGCGCACAGTTATTTAGACAGCACACAAAGACGACATCGCGACACGTCAGCGAAATTTTCTTCGAAGGCAAATGTCGTCTTGGAGCCAGCTTCTTGAATATTTTGAAGACGGCAGCGACATATCAAAATTAACTAGAAATGGTTTTGGTTTAGCAACTGCAAACCTGCTGCCGTAAAGTCCTGTTGTTGTCTAAAAAAGAGGATATCCCACTAAATACTAATTTTAATTTATGTCATTGCCATACGTGTTAATTAAAGGAGAATGAATTATGAATACGAACGTTGCATTTTTTAATACTTTTAGGTTTTTCTTGAAATATTGTTTACTTTTATATAAAAATCAATATAATTGGTATACAGCACTAATTTATTTAGTTGAACAAATCCGCCAACTTCTTCCAAACCCATACAAATTGTACAGGGTTTTCCAATAGAAGTGATATAATTTACAAAACAAAAAAAGAACACACTAATTTTTAAGAAAATTCAAATGTTTTTTATTTAATGTGAAGTACAATCGATGCAATTAAGTTCTGAATAGAACATCCTTCAAATGGCCTCCACGACTTCTTTTGCAGGAACGAATTCCATTAACCCAATATTCGAGTTCTGTTGCCAATAAATCAAGTCATTTATCTGAATAGCACGTTCAATATTGACTTCTAAAGCTTTAGGAGAGTCTGGTTTATTGCTAAAGACCAATGACTTCAAATAACCCCACAAGAAGTAGTCTAAATGTGTTAAATCACAACGTCTTGGAAGCCATTCAATGTCACAATTTCTTGAAATTACCAAAACAAACTGTCAATTTAGGTGAATGCAATGGTTGTTCATGAATAATTTGGGGATTTTTTTCGCACCAGAATCGACAGTTTTGTTTATTTATCGTACCACTCCCTATAACCATAACGACCATAAAATGGCAAAAGCGCACGAAAAGTTGCAATTGGCGAAAGATTATTTTAATAATAAAATGAACTAATTTGTAAACGCTGTTCTTGCGTATATCTTTCCATGATGATGTTATACTGAATACAATAAAAAAAAAATACAGAGCATGGCATATTACAAATGGCCGAAACTAAACTAAGAAATCATATTAATGCTGGAAACAGTCACTGACACAAAACCGTAGACCGAATCAGCTGATACAACCTATCTTATGAGAGCATAATGTAAATGAACACTCACCTCCGCTTCCACAGACCGTACGGTAGGATATCCACAAAAATGGGATTTTTTCAGTAGAAACGAGTGTTGATATTTTGTAGTAATTAAAAAATAAACTTGAATATATTGGAAGCCTTCTTAAAATAACTTAAAACACAGTCGAATACATTTATTTATAAAATACGCGTTAAATGTTTAACCAGGGCCGCCGAGAGAAAAACAGGTCCGAGGGGTAAAAGGGAGGGGGTCCCTCTTTACAGAAACGTGTCTAATATATGTAGTTTATAAATTTTATTTACTATCGTCCCACTTACTAC
Source organism: Bactrocera oleae (assembly GCF_042242935.1). Lineage (NCBI taxonomy): Eukaryota > Metazoa > Arthropoda > Insecta > Diptera > Tephritidae > Bactrocera > Bactrocera oleae. The sequence continues at coordinate 28,227,516 of NC_091536.1, forward strand.
TTCAATTTTAATGAAGAATAAGTCCAATACGACATAGTGTTTTCTGATCTAATCACATCTGTATTAAATTTGTTTTCTTGTTGATGTTGGGTGGAACAAATTTAATTTGTACGGTTTTGAAAATCAATAATGTTTAAATCAGTTCATAAATGACAATCTTCATCACTTTCTCCGTAAACATGTGAGCAGACATCCCTGTGGCACTCATTCAATGTCATAAAAAACATATAGCTAAACTCCTCTAATTTTCCTAATCGACAGCTGAGGCAGCTTTGCATTTTCGGATTCCTTATTTAAAATATTTTTAAATTTTAAACAAAACAATTTTTGCATTATTTGATACATAGTACATTAGTTAAACGATTTATAAAAAAGTAAGAGACTACCAAAGTTTATTTTAAATCCAAGTCCTTTTCGATGGTGTGCGCACAAACGGACATCATTTGATTATTGATAGCTTTCAATGGCTCGCCCTCATGACTAAGCTCAAAAACCTCAGTGAGAGACCGGTGCTTCACAACTTCGATAATATTTTTGAAAGACCATCGAGTGATTCCCCGGATATGAAAGTGGTTTGAGAAAAATCGTATTTTTATTGCTAAGCATACTCAAATATTACATTCAAACATATGTGCTTACTTTGGTGTTATTGGTGGCACACCATCATGGCTAAACCACAAACCACAATCATTTGCGTTTGGCAGGTTTGAAAGTATAAGCAAATACGCAGGAATGTATCGAAGACCTGAGTTCTTCCAAGTAAATTTTCAATGTAGCGTAATTGTAACGTACCTTTAATGTAGGGCACTGGAGAAGGCATTGTCTGACCCTCAGTTGGATAGAACAGTTACTTTATACTAATATTATGTAGTGCTATACTTTTATGAAATTATACATAATTTTCTCAACTTACATTTCTTGTGTATTTTTCAAACGCAAATGACTAGCATCTGTCATTGTTTTTTGATTTTTTGTTTGCCATTTTGGGATTTTTCTATTAACACTAGTAATATAATATGTTTTCTTATTCGCACTCATTCAATAAGATCAAGAAATGAGATGGCAAGTTCTATTAGTTTCGGAAATTTGAAATTAATTAAAAAAGAAATATCATATAAGTGTGCGTTGGTGTTAGTGCTTGAAGAAAAAATGTGTAACAACTCAAAGGACCACCTCTTGTCTCTAACGCTGCTTTCCGACTTGCTCTTTTGACCTTGGACAACTTGACTACTTCCCAGCTTAATGACTCATTTGACGACTTCTGGCGATTCTACGGCTGATGGTGTTGCCAGACATTTACAAGTATAACAACCCAGCCAGCCGATAGTGGTTAAAAAACTGGAGAAACAATAGGTTTTCAAACCTTCCAAACTGGAGAATACAAGGCATGGGAACATGAAAGTATTAAAATCAATGTTCTTGTAATACAATATGGTTGGCAAACACAAATTTTTATTTGTTTTTCGACAAACAAATTTTTTCTAGTTAATTTTCACTTTCAGCGTTCGCTGCATTCATATTAATAGTATTTACAAGTGGATTATGATAGCTAAAATAAGATATTAAATTTTTAATTTCTATTTTATTAATTTTTCTGGTGAAAACTGCATCAATAGTGGTTCCTCTTTTTTCGTTGGATTATTCCTACCATTAATCATTTCTAAAGAGAATTTATCTTTGAGGAATTGAAGTAATGGCGCAGCTTCTGGTAATGAAAAATTTACATTAAAATCACCTGCGAGAATTACCGACTGTTCACAATACTCGACGCGGTCTCCAATAACATCGTCCAGAGTCCTTGAAGCATTTGGTGACAGATAAATAGCTATTATAATTAATTTCATACTGCTGCATATAAGTTCCAAATTCTTGCTGATGTTTATTCCGTGACATCAGTCACACTTAAGTAAGGAGCTTTTATTCGCAAATAAGGAATAACAACGTAATATCTGTCCGTTTCATTACGATAGATGGCAACACCTGAATTTCGAATTTCATTACGTTGAAGTCTCACAACAAATTCAAAATTTGGTACTTGTACAGGAGGTTTTTCATGGCTTATAAACATTTCTGATAACATATAACCTATGCTATTTTGGAAGACTCGATCGGTAAAATCATTGGCGTGTGCACGAAGACTTTTACAATTAAATACTTTTGTCAAAATGTCTTTTCGAGTTAATAAAGTCGAATACTTGTTTATTTAATATGCAAATTGAATTTCCCGAAATTTGGTCATCTAATTTCTCAAATGGCTTTGCTTTTAAAACGTTACTTCTGCAGGAATCAACATTTTGAAGGCTTAAAACTTGTAGACAGGTTACTAGTCACTGTATTTGGTAACTCTTTTTCCATATCTGATCGCTCTCGTGTTCTGTAATCTCGATAATATTAAGCTGTTTTCCTTCTTGATCCTCTGGAATCAGTGAAAGTACTAGGGATCGCTACCTCTTTTATCCCTATGAAATTGGTTTAAAATTATTGTTATCATTGTGGAGCATGAAAATACGTTTTCCGCGAAAAACAGTAACGTGCCTTCACATAACCTCTATTCAACTGCGTCTCCTGAAGCCTCCTTTTCACAAATTTTATTTATCCAAGGATGAAAAGCGACAGGCAGCATCTGTAAAATATTAGCATGCACTCGTTCTAGTGGGCACAGTTATTTAGACAGCACACAAAGACGACATCGCGACACGGCAGCGAAATTTTCTTCGAAGGCAAATGTCGTCTTGAAGCCAGCTTCTTGAATATTTTGAAGACGGCAGCGACATATCAAAATTAACTAGAAATGGTTTTGGTTTAGCAACTGCAAACTTGCTGCCGTAAAGTCCTGTTGTTGTCTAAAAAAGAGGATATCCCACTAAATATTAATTTTAATTTATGTCATTGCCATACGTTTTAATTAAAGGTGAATGAATTATGAATACGAACGTTGCATTTTTTAATACTTTTAGGTTTTTCTTGAAATATTGTTTACTTTTATATAAAAATCAATATAATTGGTATACAGCACTAATTTATTTAGTTGAACAAATCCGCCAACTTCTTCCAAACCCATACAAATTGTACAGGGTTTTCCAATAGAAGTGACATAATTTACAAAACAAAACAAAAACACACTAATTGTTAAGAAAATTCAAATGTTTTTTATTTAATGTAGTTCTGAATAGAACATCTTTCAAATGGCCTCCACGACTTCTTTTGCAGGAACGAATTCCATTAACCCAATATTCGAGTACTGTTGCCAATAAATCAAGTCATTTATCTGAATAGCACGTTCAATATTGACGTCTAAAGCTTTAGGAGAGTCTGGTTTATTGCTAAAGACCAATGACTTCAAATGACCCCACAAGAAGTAGTCTAAATGTGTTAAATCACAACTTCTTGGAAGCCATTCAATGTCACAATTTCTTGAAATTACCAAAACAAATTGTCAATTTAGGTGAATGTAATGGTTGTTCATGAATAACTTGGGGATTTTTTTCGCACCAGAATCGACAGTTTTGTTTATTTATCGTACCACTCCCTATAACCATAACGACCATAAAATGGCAAAAGCGCACGAAAAGTTGCAATTGGCGAAAGATTATTTTAATAATTAAATGAACTAATTTGTAAACGCTGTTCTTGCATATATCTTTCCATGATGATGTTATACTGAATACAATAAAAAAAAATACAGATCATGACATATTACAAATGGCCGAAACTAAACTAAGAAATCATATTAATGCTGGAAACAGTCACTGACACAAAACCGTAGACCGAATCAGCTGATACAACCTATCTTATGAGAGCGTAATGTAAATGAACACTCACCTCCGCTTCCACAGACCGTACGGTAGGATATCCACAAAAATGGGATTTTTTCAGTAGAAACTAGTGTCGATATTTTGTAGTAATTAAAAAATAAACTTGAATATATTGGAAGTCTTCTTAAAATAACTTAAAACACAGTCGAATACATTTATTTATAAAATACGCGTTAAATGTTTAACCAGGGCCGCCGAGAGAAAAACAGGTCCGAGGGGTAAAAGGGAGGGGGTCCCTCTTTACAGAAACGTGTCTAATAAATGTAGTTTATAAATTTTATTTACTATCGTCCCACTTACTACTTCAATTTTAATGAAGAATAAGTCCAATACGACATAGTGTTTTCTGATCTAATCACATCTGTATTAAATTTGTTTTCTTGTTGATGTTGGGTGGAACAAATTTAATTTGTACGGTTTTGAAAATCAATAATGTTTAAATCAGTTCATAAATGACAATCTTCATCACTTTCTCCGTAAACATGTGAGCAGACATCCCTGTGGCACTCATTCAATAGTGTATAATATTTTTAAATTTTAAACAAAACAATTTTTGCATTATTTGATACATAGTACATTAGTTAAACGATTTATAAAAAAGTAAGAGACTACCAAAGTTTATTTTAAATCCAAGTCCTTTTCGATGGTGTGCGCACAAACGGACATCATTTGATTATTGATGGCTTTCAATGGCTCGCCCTCATGACTAAGCTCAAAAACCTCAGTGAGAGACCGGTGCTTCACAACTTCGATAATATTTTTGAAAGACCATCGAGTGATTCCCCGGATATGAAAGTGGTTTGAGAAAAATCGTATTTTTATTGCTAAGCATACTCAAATATTACATTCAAACAGATGTGCTTACTTTGGTGTTATTGGTGGCACACCATCATGGCTTAACCACAAACCACAATCATTTGCGTTTGGCAGGTTTGAAAGTATACGCAACTACGCAGGAATGTATCGAAGACCTGAGTTCTTCCAAGTAAATTTTCAATGTAGCGTAATTGTAACGAACCTTTAATGTAGGGCACTGGAGAAGGCATTGCCTGACCCTCAGTTGGATAGAACAGTTACTTTATACTAATATTATGTAGTGCTATACTTTTATGAAATTATACATAATTTTCTCAACTTACATTTCTTGTGTATTTTTCAAACGCAAATGACTAGCATCTGTCATTGTTTTTTGATTTTTTGTTTGCCATTTTGGGATTTTTCTATTAACACTAGTAATATAATATGTTTTCTTATTCGGACTCATTCAATAAGATCAAGAAATGAGATGGCAAGTTCTATTAGTTTGGGAAATTTGAAATTAATTAAAAAAGAAATATCATATAAGTTTGCGTTGGTGTTAGTGCTTGAAGAAAAAATGTGTAACAACTCGAAGGACCACCTCTTGTCTCTAACGCTGCTTTCCGACTTGCTCTTTTGACCTTGGACAACTTGACTACTTCCCAGCTTAATGACTCATTTGACGACTTCTGGCGATTCTACGGCTGATGGTGTTGCCAGACATTTACAAGTCGATAGTGGTTAAAAAACTGGTGAAACAATAGGTTTTCAAACCTTCCAAACTGGAGAATACAAGGCATGGGAACATGAAAGTATTAAAATCAATGTTCTTGTAATACAATATGGTTGGCAAACACAAATTTTTTCTAGTTAATTTTCACTTTCAGCGTTCGCTGCATTCATATTAATAGTATTTACAAGTGGATTATGATAGCTAATATAAGATATGAAATTTTTAATTTCTATTTTATTAATTTTTCTGGTGAAAACTGCATTAATAGTGGTTCCTCTTTTTTCGTTGGAATATTCCTACCATTAATCATTTCTTAAGAGAATTTATATTTGAGGAATTGTAGTAATGGCGCAGCTTCTGGTAATGAAAAATTTACATTAAAATCACCTGCGAGAATTACCGGCTGTTCACAATACTCTACGCGGTCTCCATTAACATCGTCCAGAGTTTGTGGATCTAAATTACATAATGGCATTAAAGCTTTTCCGATGAATAATTTCATATCCCTCCTTGAAGCATTTGGTGACAGATAAATAGCTATTATAATTAATTTCATACTACTGCATACAAGTTCCAAATTCTTGCTGATGTTTATTCCGTGACATCAGTCACACTTAAGACAGGAGCTTTTATTCGCAAATAAGAAGTAACAACATAATATCTGTCCATTTCATTACGATAGATGGCAACACCTGAATTTCGAATTTCATTACGTTGAAATCTCACAACATATTCAAAATTTGGTACTTGTACAGAAGGTTTTTCATGGCTTATAAACATTTCTGATAACATATAACCCATGCTATTTTGGAAGACTCGATCGGTAAAATCATTGGCGTGTGCACGAAGACTTTTACAATTAAATACTTTTGTCAAAATGTCTTTTCGAGTTAATAAAGTCGAATACTTGTTTATTTAATATGCAAATTGAATTTCTCGAAATTTGGTCATCTAATTTCTCAAATGGCTTTGCTTTTAAAACGTTACTTCTGCAGGAATCAACATTTTGAAGGCTTAAAACTTGTAGACAGGTTACTAGTCACTGTATTTGGTAACTCTTTTTCCATATCTAATCGCTCTCGTGTTCTGTAATCTCGATAATATTAAGCGGTTTTCCCTCTTGATCCTCTGGAATCAGTGAAATACTAGGGATCGCTACCTCATCTCTCCCTATGAAATTGGTTTAAAATCATTGTTATCATTGTGGAGCATGAACATACGTTTTCCGCGAAAAACAGTAACGTGCCTTCACATAACCTCTATTCAACTGCGTCTCCTGAAGCCTCCTTTTCACAAATTTTATTTATTCAAGGATGAAAAGCGACAGGCAGCATCTGTAAAATATTAGCATGCACTCGTTCTTTAGGCAGCACACAAAGACGACATCGCGACACGGCAGCGAAATTTTCTTCGAAGGCAAATGTCGTCTTGAAGCCAGCTTCTTGAATATTTTGAAGACGGCAGCGACATATCAAAATTAACTAGAAATGGTTTTGGTTTAGCAACTGCAAACCTGCTGCCGTAAAGTCCTGTTGTTGTCTAAAAAAGAGGATATCCCACTAAATACTAATTTTAATTTATGTCATTGCCATACGTTTTAATTACTACTAATTGTTAAGAAACACTAATTGTTAAGAAAATTCAAATGTTTTTTATTTAATGTGAAGTACAATCGATGCAATTAAGTTCTGAATAGAACATCTTTCAAATGGCCTCCACGACTTCTTTTGCAGGAACGAATTCCATTAACCCAATATTCGAGTACAGTTGCCAATAAATCAAGTCATTTATCTGAATAGCACGTTCAATATTGACTTCTAAAGCTTTAGGAGAGTCTGGTTTATTGCTAAAGACCAATGACTTCAAATAACCCCACAAGAAGTAGTCTAAATGTGTTAAATCACAACTTCTTGGAAGCCATTCAATGTCACAATTTCTTGAAATTACCAAAACAAATTGTCAATTTAGGTGAATGTAATGGAATCGACAGTTTTGTTTATTTATCGTACCACTCCCTATAACCATAACGACCATAAAATGGCAAAAGCGCACGAAAAGTTGCAATTGGCGAAAGATTATTTTAATAATAAAATGAACTAATTTGTAAACGCTGTTCTTGCATATATCTTTCCATGATGATGTTATACTGAATACAATAAAAAAAAAATACAGATCATGACATATTACAAATGGCCGAAACTAAACTAAGAAATCATATTAATGCTGGAAACAGTCACTGACACAAAACCGTAGACCGAATCAGCTGATACAACCTATCTTATGAGAGCGTAATGTAAATGAACACTCACCTCCGCTTCCACAGACCGTACGGTATGATATCCACAAAAATGGGATTTTTTCAGTAGAAACTAGTGTCGATATTTTGTAGTAATTAAAAAATAAACTTGAATATATTGGAAGTCTTCTTAAAATAACTTAAAACACAGTCGAATACATTTATTTATAAAATACGCGTTAAATGTTTAACCAGGGCCGCCGAGAGAAAAACAGGTCCGAGGGGTAAAAGGGAGGGGGTCCCTCTTTACAGAAACGTGTCTAATAAATGTAGTTTATAAATTTTATTTACTATCGTCCCACTTACTACTTCAATTTTAATGAAGAATAAGTCCAATACGACATAGTGTTTTCTGATCTAATCACATCTGTATTAAATTTGTTTTCTTGTTGATGTTGGGTGGAACAAATTTAATTTGTACGGTTTTGAAAATCCATAATGTTTAAATCAGTTCATAAATGACAATCTTCATCACTTTCTCCGTAAACATGTGAGCAGGCATCCCTGTGGCACTCATTCAATAGTGTCATAAAAAACATATAACTAAACTCCTCTAATTTTCCTAATCGTCAGCTAAGGCAGCTTTGCATTTTCGGATTCCTTATTTAAAATATTTTTAAATTTTAAACAAAACAATTTTTGCATTATTTGATACATAGTACATTAGTTAAACGATTTATAAAAAAGTAAGAGACTACAAAAGTTTATTTTAAATCCAAGTCCTTTTCGATGGTGTGCGCACAAACGGACATCATTTGATTATTGATGGCTTTCAATGGCTCGCCCTCATGACTAAGCTCAAAAACCTCAGTGAGAGACCGGTGCTTCACAACTTCGATAATATTTTTGAAAGACCATCGAGTGATTCCCCGGATATGAAAGTGGTTTGAGAAAAATCGTATTTTTATTGCTAAGCATACTCAAATATTACATTCAAACATATGTGCTTACTTTGGTGTTATTGGTGGCACACCATCATGGCTAAACCACAAACCACAATCATTTGCGTTTGGCAGGTTTGAAAGTATACGCAACTACGCAGGAATGTATCGAAGACCTGAGTTCTTCCAAGTAAATTTTCAATGTAGCGTAATTGTAACGAACCTTTAATGTAGGGCACTGGAGAAGGCATTGCCTGACCCTCAGTTGGATAGAACAGTTACTTTATACTAATATTATGTAGTGCTATACTTTTATGAAATTATACATAATTTTCTCAACTTACATTTCTTGTGTATTTTTCAAACGCAAATGACTAGCATCTGTCATTTTTTTTTGATTTTTTGTTTGCCATTTTGGGATTTTTCTATTAACACTAGTAATATAATATGTTTTCTTATTCGCACTCATTCAATAAGATCAAGAAATGAGATGGCAAGTTCTATTAGTTTGGGAAATTTGAAATTAATTAAAAAAGAAATATCATATAAGTTTGCGTTGGTGTTAGTGCTTGAAGAAAAAATGTGTAACAACTCGAAGGACCACCTCTTGTCTCTAACGCTGCTTTCCGACTTGCTATTTTGACCTTGGACAACTTGACTACTTCCCAGCTTAATGACTCATTTGACGACTTCTGGCGATTCTACGGCTGATGGTGTTGCCAGACATTTACAAGTATAACAACCCAGCCAGCCGATAGTGGTTAAAAAACTGGTGAAACAATAGGTTTACAAACCTTCCAAACTGGAGAATACAAGGCATGGGAACATGAAAGTATTAAAATCAATGTTCTTGTAATACAATATGGTTGGCAAACACAAATTTTTTCTAGTTAATTTTCACTTTCAGCGTTCGCTGCATTCATATTAATAGTATTTACAAGTGGATTATGATAGCTAAAATAAGATATGAAATTTTTAATTTCTATTTTATTAATTTTTCTGGTGAGAACTGCATCCTCTTTTTTCGTTGGAATATTCCTACCATTAATCATTTCTAAAGAGAATTTATCTTTGAGGAATTGTAGTAATGGCGCAGCTTCTGGTAATGAAAAATTTACATTAAAATCACCTGCGAGAATTACCGGCTGTTCACAATACTCTACGCGGTCTCCATTAACATCGTCCAGAGTTTGTGGATCTAAATTACATAATGGCATTAAAGCTTTTCCGATGAATAATTTCATATCCCTCCTTGAAGCATTTGGTGACAGATAAATAGCTATTATAATTAATTTCATACTACTGCATACAAGTTCCAAATTCTTGCTGATGTTTATTCCGTGACATCAGTCACACTTAAGACAGGAGCTTTTATTCGCAAATAAGAAGTAACAACATAATATCTGTCCATTTCATTACGATAGATGGCAACACCTGAATTTCGAATTTCATTACGTTGAAATCTCACAACATATTCAAAATTTGGTACTTGTACAGAAGGTTGTTCATGGCTTATAAACATTTCTGATAACATATAACCCATGCTATTTTGGAAGACTCGATCGGTAAAATCATTGGCGTGTGCACGAAGACTTTTACAATTAAATACTTTTGTCAAAATGTCTTTTCGAGTTAATAAAGTCGAATACTTGTTTATTTAATATGCAAATTGAATTTCTCGAAATTTGGTCATCTAATTTCTCAAATGGCTTTGCTTTTAAAACGTTACTTCTGCAGGAATCAACATTTTGAAGGCTTAAAACTTGTAGACAGGTTACTAGTCACTGTATTTGGTAACTCTTTTTCCATATCTAATCGCTCTCGTGTTCTGTAATCTCGATAATATTAAGCGGTTTTCCCTCTTGATCCTCTGGAATCAGTGAAATACTAGGGATCGCTACCTCATCTCTCCCTATGAAATTGGTTTAAAATCATTGTTATCATTGTGGAGCATGAACATACGTTTTCCGCGAAAAACAGTAACGTGCCTTCACATAACCTCTATTCAACTGCGTCTCCTGAAGCCTCCTTTTCACAAATTTTATTTATTCAAGGATGAAAAGCGACAGGCAGCATCTGTAAAATATTAGCATGCACTCGTTCTAGTGGGCACAGTTATTTAGACAGCACACAAAGACGACATCGCGACACGGCAGCGAAATTTTCTTCGAAGGCAAATGTCGTCTTGAAGCCAGCTTCTTGAATATTTTGAAGACGGCAGCGACATATCAAAATTAACTAGAAATGGTTTTGGTTTAGCAACTGCAAACCTGCTGCCGTAAAGTCCTGTTGTTGTCTAAAAAAGAGGATATCCCACTAAATACTAATTTTAATTTATGTCATTGCCATACGTTTTAATTAAAGGTGAATGAATTATGAATACGAACGTTGCATTTTTTAATACTTTTAGGTTTTTCTTGAAATATTGTTTACTTTTATATAAAAATCAATATAATTGGTATACAGCACTAATTTATTTAGTTGAACAAATCCGCCAACTTCTTCCAAACCCATACAAATTGTACAGGGTTTTCCAATAGAAGTGATATAATTTACAAAACAAAAAAAGAACACACTAATTGTTAAGAAAATTTAAATGTTTTTTATTTAATGTGAAGTACAATCGATGCAATTAAGTTCTGAATAGAACATCTTTCAAATGGCCTCCACGACTTCTTTTGCAGGAACGAATTCCATTAACCCAATATTCGAGTACTGTTGCCAATAAATCAAGTCATTTATCTGAATAGCACGTTCAATATTGACTTCTAAAGCTTTAGGAGAGTCTGGTTTATTGCTAAAGACCAATGACTTCAAATAACCCCACAAGAAGTAGTCTAAATGTGTTAAATCACAACTTCTTGGAAGCCATTCAATGTCACAATTTCTTGAAATTACCAAACCAAACTGTCAATTTAGGTGAATGTAATGGTTGTTCATGAATAATTTGGGGATTGTTTTCGCACCAGAATCGACAGTTTTGTTTATTTATCGTACCACTCCCTATAACCATAACGACCATAAAATGGCAAAAGCGCACGAAAAGTTGCAATTGGCGAAAGATTATTTTAATAATAAAATGAACTAATTTGTAAACGCTGTTCTTGCATATATCTTTCCATGATGATGTTATACTGAATACAATAAAAAAAAATGGCCGAAACTAAACTAAGAAATCATATTAATGCTGGAAACAGTCACTGACACAAAACCGTAGACCGAATCAGCTGATACAACCTATCTTATGAGAGCGTAATGTAAATGAACACTCACCTCCGCTTCCACAGACCGTACTGTAGGCTATCCACAAAAATGGGATTTTTTCAGTAGAAACGAGTGTCGATATTTTGTAGTAATTAAAAAATAAACTTGAATATATTGAAAGTCTTCTTAAAATAACTTAAAACACAGTCGAATACATTTATTTATAAAATACGCGTTAAATGTTTAACCAGGGCCGCCGAGAGAAAAACAGGTCCGAGGGGTAAAAGGGAGGGGGTCCCTCTTTACAAAAACGTGTCTAATACTTGTAGTTTATAAATTTTATTTACTATCGTCCCACTTACTACTTCAATTTTAATGAAGAATAAGTCCAATACGACATAATGTTTTCTGATCTAATCACATCTGTATTAAATTTGCTTTCTTGTTGATGTTGGGTGGAACAAATTTAATTTGTACGGTTTTGAAAATCAATAATGTTTAAATCAGTTCATAAATGACAATCTTCATCACTTTCTCCGTAAACATGTGAGCAGGCATCCCTGTGGCACTCATTCAATAGTGTCATAAAAAACATATAGCTAAACTCCTCTAATTTTCCTAATCGTCAGCTGAGGCAGCTTTGCATTTTCTGATTCCTTATTTAAAATATTTTTAAATTTTAAACAAAACAATTTTTGCATTATTTGATACATAGTACATTAGTTTATCGATTTATAAAAAAGTAAGAGACTACCAAAGTTTATTTTAAATCCAAGTCCTTTTCGATGGTGTGCGCACAAACGGACATCATTTGATTATTGATGGCTTTCAATGGCTCGCCCTCATGACTAAGCTCAAAAACCTCAGTGAGAGACCGGTGCTTCACAACTTCACATATTTTTGAAAGACCATCGAGTGATTCCCCGAATATGAAAGTGGTTTGAGAAAAATCGTATTTTTATTGCTAAGCATACTCAAATATTACATACAAGCATATGTGCTTACTTTGGTATTATTGGTGGCACACCATCATGGCTAAACCACAAACCACAATCAATTGCGTTTGGCAGGTTTGTAAGTATACGCAGCTACGCAGGAATGTATCGAAGACCTGAGTTCTTCCAAGTAAATTTTCAATGTAGCGTAATTGTAATGAACCTTTAATATAGGGCACTGGAGAAGGCATTGGCTGACTCTCAATTGGATAGAACAGTTACTTTTAACTAATATAATATTATGTAGTACTATACATTTATGAAGTATTTTTCAAACGCAAATGACTAGCATCTGTCATTTTTTTTGATTTTTTGTTTGCCACATTAGGATGTTTTTTGCACTAGTAATATAATATGTTTTCTTATTCGCACTCATTCAATAAGATCAAGAAATGAGATGGCAAGATCTATTTGTTTGGGAAATTTGAAATTTATTAAAATAGAAATATCCTATAAGTGTGCGTTGGTGTTAGTGGTTGAAAAAAAAATGTGTAATTGTGTTGAAACTTCTCGGGAAAGTGATTAGCCATGGCTGGTAGGGTATATACATACATATTATATTAAGAGAATATCTCGCACATTTACAAGATTAATATAATCAACCATACGTGTTATCATCACTTATTCAGCACTGTCTAACAATATGCATAAAGCTAAACGGCTCTAATTTCCCTAACCGTCAGCTGACGCAGGCTTGCATTTTCGAATTCTTAGTTTAAATTTTCAAACAAAATTTTAAAAAATTTTTTTATTACATGCACTATATTATTTTACATATTTTTACTGTTGGTTATAAATCTAAAGTTAACCTAAACTAATTCATCAATCATCAATAGTGGTCCTCTCTTTCGTTGGATTATTCTTACCATTAATCATTTTTAAAGAGAATTTATCTCTGAGGAATTGTATTTAGTAATGTCGCAGCTTCTGGTAATTACCGGCTTTTCACAATATTCTACGCGTTCTCCAATAACATCGTCCAGAGTTTGTGAACCTAAATTTGATAATAGTGTCAAAGCTTTTCCGATGAATACTGTTATATCCTTGAAGCATTTGATGATAGATAAATAGCTATTAGAATTAATTTCTTACTGGTTGATTAAAATTGTATCCAAGATATTGGGGATCGCACACTATTTATGAGGCGTAAGCAATTTATTTTACTATATTTGTATATTTAATGTTGTAGATACAAAGTGCATACATTAATATTAAATTTTAAAAATATGTTCGGTGGCCGAACCAAATAACCCAATACGAAAAAATGTATCGGTGTCGTATGAAAAATATAGAATGAACTGAACAGCGCGCAGGATCGTAGAACGAATGTTGATGTGGCACGCAGGCCTGTGGACGAAACGTATTGTAGCGCAATTAATCGTTGTCGTATCGAATGATGCGAGTTGCGTGCAGGATCGCTATTTTGTTGAATGAGGTGTATCTGCTGCGGAGACCATCCTTTTTGTTTGCTGAGGTGGTGTACAGGCGCGATGCTGTGGTGTGTTGTGTTATCCAGTGTGGTGATGTATGAGTGTGGTGTATTGTAGTGGGTTGTACCAGCGTGTGTCATTATTTTCCGAGTGAAGCGATGTACTTGGTGGGGGCAGTTTATACTCATTTAAACACTAGTGTTATCATTGGGGTTTAGTTTGCACTCTACTGCATATAAGTTCCCAATTCTTGCTGACGTGGATACCGTGACATCAGTCACACTTGTGTAAGGAGCTTTTATTCGCAATTAAGGAATAACAACGTAATATCAGTCGCTTTCATTTCGATAGATGGCAACACCTAAATTTCGAATTTCATTACGTTGAAATCTCACAACAAATTCAAAATTTGCTACTTGTTCAGGAGGTTTTTCATGGCTTATAAACATTTCTGATAACATATAAATATTCATATTTTGGAAGGCTCAAGCAGTAAAATCATTGGCGTATGCATGAAGACCTTGACAGTTAACTACTATTGTCGAAATGTCTTTTTTCGTGTTAATAAAGTCGAATACTTGTTTATCTAATGTGCAAATTAGATTTCCTGCAATTTGATCATCTCATTTCGCAAAAGGCTTTGCTTTTGAAACGTTACTTCTACAGGAATCAACATTTGAAGAAGGCTTCGAACTTGTAGACAGGTTACTAGTCACCGTATTTGATAACTCTTTTTCCATATCTGCTCACTTTCGTGCTCTGTAATTACGTTAATATTAAGCTGTTTTCCCTCTTGATGCTCTGGAACCAGTAGAAGTCCTGGGGTTCGCTACCTCATCTCTCCATATGAAATTGGTTTAAAATAATTCTTATAATTGTGGAGCAGGGAAATATATTATCCGCGAAATTGTAAATTTAAACAAACAATCCCCGAATCAACAGTAACGTTCCTTCACATAACCTCGACTCCACTGTAGCCTCCTTTTTACTGATTTTAATAATTGAATAATTTTTGGATTTTCTTCGATTAAATAATTTGTAAAGGTTTTTCTTGCATATATCTTTCCATGATGATATTGTAAACATTACTGAATACAATGAAAAAAAAATTACGGATCATGACAAATTAAAAATGGCCGAAACGACATTAAGAAGTCATATTAATGCTGGAAACAGTCACTGACATAAAACCATAGACCGAATCAGCTGATACAACCTATCTTATGAGAGCGCATTGTAAATAAACACCCACAGCCGCTTCTACCGTCCGCTTCTACATACCGTACGATATGATATCTAGGAAAAATGGATTTTCCCGGAGAAACGAGTAATCTGACAGTGAGAGAGCAATCTTTTGCAATGCAGGATTGCCAGTTTCGATATTTTGTAGTAATTAAAAAATAAACTGGAATATATTGGAAATATTCTTAAAATAACTCAAAACACAGTCGAATACATTTATTTATAAATAGGTATACTATTTGTAATAGTTGTCATTTAGTTTTTAGCCTTTACATTATGAAAAAGTATAACTAGAAATCTAAATTTGTGAAAAATCGTGATACAAATAGAACAATAGCAACATTGGTGAAATGAAAACAAAAGAAAACAACTGATTTTTGCGTTGCAACTATGGGCATAACTTTTGAAAAATTTTGTTTGATACGGGCGGGGTAAGTACTGAAGGGAGGAATATCGGTGACTGTTTGAAGCATTAGCTTCGCACCGGTGTATACTTTGTTCAGCACACAAGCAGCCTTTTATACTATAACTTGATTAAAGTAGTTGAGTTGAAAATTTTTATCATGATTATATTTTTGAACATGCAGTTTAAAATCATCCAATCTTAATCCTAATCCAATTCTTAGAAGTGAGTTTTTTTAGCCTTGGCAATAGCAAATGCGTCCATAATAGTTTGGAATCCAACTTCGTGTAGCTAGTTCTGAAATCCTGCCCAGTCACGAGCATGGTCGATGAAAATTTTTGATCCTTGCTAAAGCATTAAGCGAACATTTACCATTTGAAACCGAAACGGTAAAATGTAAAATATTCTCAAACCGATGCAAATATATGGGAAAAGTTTTCCATATTTTCGTTCATTGATTGCATTCAATAACCTAAGTTGTATGGAGTAAGACGGGTTTCTAAAATTGCATCGTAAACGTGTCTGAGGTGAATAGCTTCATTGGAGAATTTATCAGATACATCAACAGATTACTTTTTATACCCTGAACAGGGTATATTAAGTTTGCCACGAAGTTTGTAACACCCAGAAGGAAACGTCGGAGACCCTATAAAATATGATGAGCTGATTTGATTTAGCCATGTCCGTCTGTCTGTCTGTCCGTCTGTCTGTATATATACAAACTAGTCCCTGAGTTTTTAAGCTATCGATCTGAAATTTTGCACCTGTCCTTTTCTCACAAAGAAGCTGCTCATTTGTCGGAACGGACGAAATCGGACGACTATAGCATATAGCTGCCATACAAACTGAACAATCGGAATCAAGTGCTTGTATGAAATACTCTTTCATTTGACGAGGAATCTTCACGAAATTTGGCACGTATTATTATTTAAGGCAATAATCTAATCGCCGAAGAAATTGTATAGATCGGATGACTATGACATGTAGCTACCATACAAACTGAACAATCGGAATCTAGTGCTTGTATGGGAAACTCTTTCATTTGAAGAGATATCTTCACAAAATTTGGCACGTATTATTATTTAAGGCAATAATCTAATCGCCGAAGAAATTGTATAGATCGGATGACTATGACATGTAGCTGCCATACAAACTGAACAATCGGAATCAAGTGCTTGCATGGAAAACTCTTTCATTTGACGAGGTATCTTCACAAACTTTGGCACATATTATTATTGAAGGCAACAATTTAATTTCCGAAGAAATTATTCAGATCGGGTTACTATAGCATATAGCTGCCATACAAACTGAACAATCGGAATGAAGTGCTTGTATGGAAAACTCTTTCATTTGACGAGGTATCTTCACGAAATTTGGCATGAATTATTATTTAAGGTAACAATTTAATCTCTGAAGAAATTGTTAAGATCGGGTGACTATAGCATATAGCTGCCATACAAACTGAACAATCGGAATGAAGTGCTTGTATGGAAAACTCTTTCATTTGACGAAGTATCTTCACGAAATTTGGCACGGCGTATTATTTAAGGCATTAATCTAATCTCCGAAGAAATTGTATAGATCGGATGACTATAGCATATAGCTGCCATACAAACTGAACAATCGGAATGAAGTGCTTGTATGGAAAATTCTTTCATTTGACGAAGTATCTTCACGAAACTTGGCAGGTATCATTATTTAAGGCATTAATCTAATCTCCGAAGAAATTGTAAAGATCGGATGACTATGGCATATAGCTGCCATACAAACTGAACAATCAGAATCTAGTTCTTGTATGGGAAACTCTTTCATTTGACGAGGTATCTTCACGAAATTTGGCATGGATTTTTATTTGAGGCAATATTCTAATCGCCAAAGAAATTGTATAGATCGGATGACTATGACATGTAGCTGCCTTACAAACTGAACAATCGGAATCAAGTGCTTGCATGGAAAACTCTTTCATTTGACGAGGAATCTTCACGAAATTTGGCATGGATTAATAATCGTATTATTATTTAAGGCAATAATCTAATCGCCGAAGAAATTGTATAGATCGGATGACTATGACATGTAGCTGCCATATTAACTGAACGATCGGAGTAAAGTGCTTGCATGGAAAATTTTTTTATTTGACGAGGTATCTTCACGAAATTAGACACCAGTTCTTGCTTAAGACAACAAATTATTCTCCGCAGAAATTGGTCGGATCAGATCACTATATCATATAGCTGCCATACAAATTTGTGAAGGGTATTATAGCTTCGGTGCAACCGAAGTTAACGTTTTTTCATGTTTGCAAAATATTTTGCAGCTGCGTTGAGTTCATCTTATTTCATATCATGGAAGGGCCACAGAAATGAGAACGATTTCTTTTGAATTCAGTTTCTTCTTTGCTGCAATTTTCAACCACTTCCTCATATGAATAGAAATTGCAAATCCACAACTTCTGTGTATATTTGCAAATTCAGCGTCGATGGTGGCATTGATTACTTCAAGAACAAAGTTTCTTTCATTAATTGACTAAAGGATTTTAAACCCCCGAGAGGTTCAAGGTCAAGAAATGAGATAGAAAGTTTTGTTTGTTTCGGAAATTTGAAACTAGTTAAAAAAGAACTATGCCAAAAGTGTGCGTTGGTGTTCGTGCTGGTGTGAAGAAAAAATGTGTGATTGTGTTGAAACTTCTGGGGAAAGTTGTTAGCCCTGGCTGGCAGGGAACATACAAATATACATATAATATTAATCAACGCCAGATATATCTTATATATATATTCAGCATACACATAACATACATATACCATATATGTATGTACATATAAAATAGAATTTACGAAAATTACCTTTGGTTAATTTTCTTTCGGGCTCTCTTCGTACTGCGAACATATCCATATATATCCACGCGCATTTGTACATACATACACGCGGAATAACTTTTCCTGCAAAAATATACCCTATTGGCCTACAATAATTAAAAAACCAAAAAAAAACATTATTTAATATTTACAAATTTTATATATTGATCACAACTTCCGTAATAACTAAGTCGCGATAATTTTGCTGTAATTAAAACAAAAAAAAATGTTGTTAGCAATATACGCAAATATTGGTATACACGTGTATATTCATACTTGTACATATATTATATAAATACGTAAATCGCTTTAAAGTTTGGCATTCATCCTGCAGTACCCACTTCAAAGTCCATATTGGTATGCATACATTCCGCAATACCCCTTGTTCTTTGTCCAACAAAAACAAGCGCGATTGCGTAAAATTTATTAAATCACTACCCGTTCGTGCATACATACATATGTATTTATGTACAAAGTGGATTGATCCTGCTTTGGAAATATCTATCGAAATCATAAGCAATGTACGGAATAGTAATCATCAAACTTCTAGCCTCTGTACTCGGTTTAATTTTGCAAATTCTAATTTTAAAAAGTTCATTAGAGAATTTTCCTAATTATAATGGTGATATTGAATTGAGTGTCGCTAACTTTAATAACATTATTACGAAATTATTTGAAAGGTATGTTCCAATAGTTATTGTTAATAAAAGTAAAAGTATAAGTCCGTGGTTTTCGAACGAGTTATATATTTTGAAAAACTGAAAATCTCGAGCCTTTAAACATTTAAAAAAAAAACCGGTTCACTTGTCGACTATTCTAAATATTCTGTATTTCGACCTAAACAAAGAATGTTATAATAATTACTTAAATAAGGTAAAAGGAATATTGTACATAATCCAAAATCGTTTTACGATTTCGTTAACTAAAGACGGAGGATTTCCAAATTTTCGTCCGTAATGAAATATAAATCTATTAATTCTAGTGATAATGACATTATATGCACAATGATTGCAGAATTTTTCATGTCAAACTACTATAATAATTATCCTAAAACTTTTTCTTATCAGCACGTGCTGTGTCCGCATACTTTAATAAACGCTCCAATTATTGCTGAAGAAGGCATCCTACTTAATTTAAATAAGTTAAAACCATATTTTAGTTACGGCCCAGACATGATACGCTCATACTTCCTAAAAAAAGTGCCAAATACATATATTTAGTTGCCTTTGACAAGGATATTTAGTTCCTCTCTTGAACACGGTATCTTTCCTTCAATATGGAAACTGTCATTTATAATCCCTTCGCATAAAAGTGGATTTAAGTCCAACATTGAAAACTATAGAGGTATCGCAAAACTATCAGTTATACTGAAACTTTTTAAACTTTATCATCGCCACCATATAACCTTTTCGATTTCTCCGTTAATTTCCTCATCTCAGCATGGATTTTATAAAGGGAAATCGACTTTAACAAACTTGCTTGAATTTGTAAACCATGTATCATTGGGTTTTAGGGAACATAAGCACACGGATGTTATATACACAGACCTTAGCAAAGCTTTTGATAAATCTCTCATACATAAACTTGATCTGCTGGGCTTTCAGCCAAGATTTCTTCAATGGATATGTGACGGTTTTTGACTCAATATTTATTTAAACGCTTAAGGAAAGCATGTTTCCGTTTAAGACTTTTTTTTAAAACTCCAATAATAACAAAAATTTTTTTTAAGTTACTAACTTTTAACTGGTCAGAAAGAGGACTCTCCCCAGCTTCTAGAACACTTATAAAAATTTTTTACGAAATAAAAATTTTACCTCTAGATGATACAAATTTATATTTTTTTTTTTGTCCAAAATCTATTAATAATTAATATACAGATTTTACCCTCGGGCTAAACAAAAAAGAAAAAAAAATTGTTTTCGCTCCATTCTAATATACATACAATATATACGGAAACATTTTTGAATCCTATCAGTCTACAGTGAGAAATTATTTATTTATTTTGACATGTATTTGAAATGAACTCAGACTCAAAAAAATCTGAAAGAACTCAGTTGCTTAAAGTACCAAAGTTGATTTTTGACTACAGCTACACGCTCAAAGCAAGGTACTACAAAACAAAAATGGGTTGACATTTCATACACTCATTTCGGAAAGCAACAGTTTAATAAAATACTGCACTAGATTTTAATCTTCACCGATTCTAGACAACTCTGAATCGGTATTACAAATAAAGAAAGAAAATCTAGACAATTTGTGGACACGTCTCCAAGCTGTATATGACGCAATAATAGAATGAGATGATTCAGATTTAGCGGGAATTTTTAAATTATCAGCTTACGCAAAATCTGCTCAGAACAGTATGAAATAACAAAAGCTATGATTTCCAATCCATTAAAGATAAGAAAATCAATTTCATCTACTCCACATCCGAGAGTAGAGCTGTCACAAATACAAAGTCAAGTGGCAAGTTCAGGCATCCCTCTCCACGTGCCGGCAAGTGACACTATAACATCTTACTAAAAAGGGAGGTTATGAGGGCCGTCTTTCTGGGACATGTTTACACCAAGTTTACCTTAACCACCCCAAATTATCACAAGCACAAACTTTGTAACATATCACTTCTGATACAAAACAAAAGGTCAAGCAGGCGTCATGGTAAAAAAGTTCGTCGTAAATGACGACAATTTCAATTTGGCTTGGGAAGCTCTTAAAGCAAGATACAAAAACAAAAGAATATTGGTCGATAAGCAAGGAAACATACTAATGAATTTGCCTAAAATTCAGAAATAAACAAGTGAAGAATTCATCAAACTTCAGACCATTGTTTCAAATTGTTTGTAGGTTTTATCGACACATACATTACCACAGACAATTGGAACCCTATACTGGTAAATATACATATACACCGCAACATTACCAGAAAAATCGATTACTTTTGTGAGAGCAATCGCTTTCATCTCGAAAAAAATGCCCATCGTGGCATCAAATAAAAGACTTTCTGACTATTCAATATAAAATAGCGGGGAAGAGTGAACAAAAAATAGTCAGAACTAAAAATATTCAAAACGACTTAAATATACCCCAATCTAGTAGCAAAAATAAATTAAACAGAAGTTTTTACAAAAGCAATTGTTCACATCCGATCAGAATAAAGCGAACTATGCGTTTAAAAGTTTACGAACGAAATTATTTTATCAAATCAAAACGATTATGTACAAATTTCTTGTTACATGCACATAAAAATTACAAAAACAAATTCTATTACATCTACTGTTAAAAAAGACATCATTCAATGCTTCATTACAGCACATTTCCTAGTTCACCCTAAAACAGCGCTCACATTGATAGAAAAAGAACCGCGAGCTTAGTTTCAACTGCACACAGTAGTCGTCTACATCGAACTCAATGGAGAAATGATTCAACTTAGGGCCTCAATAGATCAAGGATCACAATGATCATTTATAGCGTCTAGGACACAAAATAGGCTAAAACTGCCAACAAAACAATACAAATTTTAAGTTACGGTACTGGGCGGAAGAGTAGTACAAAACTCTAATAAAATCTGCCCCATTACCCTTATTTTAAGTTAATTATGTTTTCTTAAATAAAATCCGTCCCATTACCCTAGTTTCCCTCCAAATGGAAACGCGAATTTAAGTAGAAGCTATAGTCTTACCGCAACTTACTAACATGCTAATACCAAGTTATCACATAAATAGCAAGCATTGGCAAATGGTTTTACACCAAAAGCTAGTATACCCTTACTACAACGCCCCCGCCACGAAAATTCAAACAAATACCTTAATTCACAATAAAGAAAATTTTGGGAGTTAAAACTTTAAAAAAAATAAAAAATAAATACAGCATGCTACTTCAGCAGTGTCAAACATTATTTGGTAATTCGCTTTTTTACCTCATTCTATACGACAGCGATCAAAGGCGCTTCACCCAATTCGTTTATCCACTTCGAAACCGTTCCGCAACAACATTCCGATTACTGCGCGCTGCTGCCAATTGAATTCGACACCCATACGTGACAATGATCAATCTCGTTCAACGATTTTACAAATAAGCGTTTAGTATATTCTCTTATCTTTTTGCGGTATCGAATTTTTTATTTAGAAATACTTGTAGGTATGTAACTGACATGTTGTTTATCAAAAATATTAAAAATTAAATACCAAACACATTCAGTTGTAGAACTTATTTTCAAGCAATGCAAAGCTATGTATATATGAAGTCAGGTCAGCCGGACGTTTCAAAATCCTGTATATCTGTCAGGCTTGAATAGTTATGGTCTGATTTTGACAATTTTTAGATCTGAGATAGCATAGCTTAAAGGAAATATTCGTGCAAATTTCTATCCCGATATATCAAATAGTGCTTCATTTGTATACTGGAAGGTGGAATTTAAAGTAATATATATATGGGAAGTAGACGTGGTTGATGACCGATTTTGCCCATTTTCGCTCTGTTGTAAGGGAATGTCAAAATTATCGTGCATAAGTTTAGTTGAAACTGGTGGTGTAAGTTTGGTGATCTGTGATTTCACCTAAATGTGGGCCGTGCCATTATATGGATAGTGCGCGTGGTTATCATCCGATTTTACCTATTTTCCTTACCTATTTTCATGCTGTCGCAAGAGGTATAATATGTCCTGTGTAAATTTAGGTGATATAGCTTAAATAGTTTGGGAGATATATACATTAAGCCCACGCCCACTTTTAAAAGTTTTCAAACCACAGGTTCCCCTCGTTGCGATTCTTTGTACCAAATTACGGTTTTGTAATTTGCGGCTTAGTTATGGTAATTTATAGACTTTCGATTAAAGGCGTTTTGTGGGCACGAGCGGGAGGAGAGGAGTGACAAACATAATTTAATCAAAAGCATTTCGAGAGTATTTGCATTCCATACTAACAAACAAGTTCTATAATATTTCTAATATAAGGTGAAAACTAAAATACAACCAAAAAAATTCTATAACATTTGTAGCACATAATTTCGTCTTGCGATAGAAGTATATTCATTTTAAACATAAACATATGTAGCTGTTTGAGATTGGAGTATTGTATAGGGTATAAGCTCGCTTCTAAATGTATATACGCTACGCCTATGGGACCAAATATCGCGTGATTGTAGCATTATTTCTTCTCTCTTTTTCTATTCGCATTCAGCGACGCCGACTGGTGCTTACTGTACATACGCACTCCGCTAGCTTATGCTCCGTTCTCGAAAACATAATTAGTTGTTCTATTGATGTGTAGTTACTATTAGTATACTTATTGTACAGGTGCATATTTGACTAACAGGCATATAATTGGCGCTTCTTGCGGATTTTAGTTAGTGCTAAAAATAAAGTGAAGACCTGAAGACAGGTCAGTTAGGTGGAGTTATTTTATTTAAATCGTTTACATTTTTGGTGCCTCCTGTGAGCCACCGGTCTTGGGTGTATATGATAGCTTCATTATACTTGCAAGCAACGGCTCACGCTCAATTTTTCACCTTGGGAAGGAGATACAGAACGCAAATTTCAGTCCGGATGAATTGTAGTGGGAGATCTTAAACAGTTGATTAAATCAACACTTCGATCGTTTTATACAGCATTCATTCATCATCATTTTGTTCTGGTCAGCAAGGCAAGAGTGGTCTGAGCTGAATCGACGTTTTGACAACCCTCTCCTATTATCTGAAACTCATGTGCCGAGTTTTATTGATCTACCAAACAACCCAGAGGTTTCGAATACGCTGCGCTCTATCGTTGATCGGGTGTGCAACTCATTTCGTGCATTTACCGTTATGGACGCTCCAATGGGATGCAATTGCAGTTCCTGTACTTAACCGAAGTTACCAAAACCGACGCGGAACGAATGGAAAATGAGCCTTACAACCATTATCATAACAAAATTAAAATATTTACTGTTAATCGTGCGGGCGACGTGCCAACAACATTAGTGCTGCCTCTTACACCGTTAGCACATACTCAGTGTCTCTTACAGTTAAAGCGAACATGGGCGCCACTGAAAGTACATAATTTATAAGACTACTGCGGAGATTTTGGAAGATTGAGGAAAATGGTCTTGTCAACAAGTTCACTGTAGACACTTGTGAACAGATTTTCATCAACATCATTACCAACAAAGCGTATGTTCACTCAAGCGCTGTGGAAGAGAAATCTTAATTCTGACACTTCACTACTCACAGAATTGCAAGACCTATCTCTCGAATTTCGAATTAATCTTCATGAACTAGCGCGAGTTCATGCACCGCGTTGGTTAGACATTTCATCTGATGTGTTTTGTATACTTCATGGATTCTGTGACGCTAGCTCGCAAACGTATGTTGCGGATATCTATGTGAGTATTGAAGGAGGCTTTAAAGAAATTACAATACCCCGCTTAGAGTTTTATGCCCCTGCTGGTAGCTACTCTACGTCGCTTACACACTCTGGAGTGATTCAACTATAGCGCTGCATTGAATTCATAAACCACCTTCAGCTTTCAAACAGTTCAGGTCTACACTAAAATAAAATTTTGGCGTCACATTCGCTGCAAGTACAATTCAGCCGATTTTACTACTAACTTACTTACTACAGCGCTATGACATCATTCACTATGGTATCTGAAACATCAACAAAGAAATTTCTTTTCTTTTCTGAATGCTTTTCATTGTACCTCTTTAACAGTTCCAAGCAGAGTTCATTCGTATTCTTCAGCTGGTACAATTTTCGATCTCTGACCCCTGTAGTGCGGAAGGAAGCGCCTTAATCGCGTTGTTCTATTGAGTACACGACTGAGTATGCTTTTCAACGAGAGGTACGCCCGACCATTCGCAGAAGTCATAAGCAATTGATGATAGTTCTTAAGAGTGGTTATAAGAGTACAAAAAGGTTGTCATAATCTCAAATCAAATTCCAGACGAGACAGTCAGTATTTTGTGAGTCAGTGGGTGTTTCTGAAATGCTTATTTGCTAGTTTATTGATCGCTAATTCCCATAGACGATGGCTTCACAGCAGCATCTAGCAAATATTTTATAGTACTTGCGATAACGTTTTTGGTCAGATTGATTATTTTGGCCTGTTCCACGTTCGCCTCGGTAGCAAAAGGTCAGCTACAACAACGAAACATATGCATGGTCTCAGTCTCTATAGAGCTTACTGAGGATTTAAGTGCAAGATCTTTCATTGAAGTTTAGGATAGCTTTATCAGTCGCCATGGTATTTGCTAAGATAATCTCTTCAACGGAGCCCAGTGTGTAGGCGCTGATAGACAAATGCGTGAAGATGTGAAGATAGGGCTATCATCATATGCACAACAGTACGTTGCTTAAATTACTACAGCTGCGCCACATCATGATGGTACCTAGGAAGCAGCGGTCCGGTCAGCAAAGAAACATTTCATTCATATTACGGACCAATAGTGATTGCGATATAATTAGCTGTCTATGCTATTGACAAGGATTGAAGATTGCCTGATACTACGGCCAATTGTAGCTCTTCATAATGACCAAGAAAGAGGATTAGCCTTAACGTCAGGCGATTCCATAATTGGCCGACCAATCACCACTTGCGTTGCTTGCAAGGAATGATTGAGCTTTTTTGGAAACTTTGGCAAAATGATTATCTTAATTTACTTCTACCTCGTTCCCACCCGTGCAGCAGTGGTCTTATTCGCATGATTATATGTTACAATAGAATACAACGGGGAGCTGAATTGAAGGAGGAAGGCATGACAGCGTCCAGTACAAAAGGTGATAAGATTAACCGGAATACAAGAGAAAATTCTGAAGAGTGATGTTTCAGCCGGGGAGATTGTTTGAGATTATAATATTGTATCGGGTATAAGCCCCTTCTAAGTGTACATATGACCTGATTGTAGCGTTATTTCTTCTCTTTTTCGTTATTCGCATTCATCTATTTACATTTAGCCATATAAATGTACATTATGTCAACTTTTTGATCACACCTGGGTATCAGAAAAAGATTTTTTTGCAAATGCAGATTTTATTTGTAACGGCAATCCAAATTTATTTCATATGCAAAACAATTAAAGTAACAAATCAGCATTTTTTTTATTTCAAGCTCCGCTAATATTTTTCCAGGAAATATTCCCCTGACGTATCCGAGATTACACGCTTGACCGCAACCCAAGCATGTTCGATTGGATTGCGTTCTGGCGATTGAGGGGTCCGGTCGAGTACTCCAAAGCCATTGTTTTAAAGCCAATC
This sequence comes from Bactrocera oleae, assembly GCF_042242935.1. Classification (NCBI taxonomy): domain Eukaryota; kingdom Metazoa; phylum Arthropoda; class Insecta; order Diptera; family Tephritidae; genus Bactrocera; species Bactrocera oleae. Next base: position 28,254,392 of record NC_091536.1, read on the forward strand.
TTTATCTGCCGAAGAAGTATGTTTTAGATCATTATCTCGCTGGAAGATGACGTCCGACACATTTTTGTCCTATATTTCTATATTCCTGCACAAACCTTGTTAAAGGATATCAACATATTCATTGGCAATCACTCGTCCGGCAACCCTTACGCACTCTACGACCTCCTCCATACATCCCCATATCATTACATTACCCCACTACTTTTAATTGATTGTTTTATTTTTAAATCCACGCCCACAGAAACATCAAGGAGTCTTGAGACTTACCTATACGTTGTGTTTAAATTAAAATTCGTTTTGATTTCTTCCATTTTTGTTCATTTAGTCTTTTCATCTATAGTAAAGCCGAATTTAAGAAAATAACAAAGAAAAACCATAAGAAGTACTCACGTTTTACCAAAAATTTGAATCTAACGATTCCACCAGTATTGATTATAGAATTTAAAAAAAAAACTTGAATAACACAGCACTATTACGGCGACTAATCTTTCTTTACTTCACAAAGTCAACTAAATAATCACATGCCTTTGTCTTCATTTGTAAATATTCCTTTTATTTTTATTTTTTATAAATAACTATACCTCATTTTGAAAATACAAGAAAAAAAAGAAATTGGTATTTTTATTTGTCGTTTGAAACTTTGGTAGCATTGAAGATAGCAGCTAGTATACCAATTTGATAAGGTATCCGCATACTCTCCCGAATTCAAATCTTTGTTGTTTTCATTACATGTAATTTTTTTGACAAGAAAGAAGAAGCGAGCAGAAAAATGGCAAATCGAAGACAGCTATAATTAGTTTTACATATACATATGTACATATGCTTAGTAGTTGTATAAGCGCTTCTATTTGCACATACATACATAAGTACATAAACAGTATTTCCTATTGATGGGCAGTCATTATTATTATATTGTATTTATTGTACATATGCCTATTTGACAAAGAGGCATTTATCCGCTTTTTGCGGATTTAAGTCAGTGCTAAAAATTAAGTCGTAAAGACAGGTCAGAAACCATCAAGCCGGAGTTACTTAAAATTAAAATCGTATACAATAGATATATCATTTATCTTAATGCTGAAAATAAATGAAATCACTTGTGTTGAAATATACGTTTGTTATTTTTTGGAAATCTGACATTGGTCTCATAGACTACTACCAGAGAACCTAAATGAATTTTATTATTTCAATTTTTGTTTATGCGCATACCAAAGAACTTCTGTGCATATGTATGTATATACATTTTGTTTATAGAGTGGTGTACTTCGTTGCGTAAATTGATAGGTGTGGTGACATTTTATTTTCGAACTTGCGCGTTTTCGATGTTCCCTCATCGTAATTAACATTTTAGTACAGCTAACATTTGCTCCTTCTCTATTCATTGACGTTCTCTGCTATTATTATTGCGTAATGCGTTCAAGTTTTTATTTGTTTAGTAACTTGCAATTAATTATAATTTTTGACATTAAGAATCCCCTTTTCAATTAAATACGAAAAAAATTAATTTTGCCGCATGTATTATTATTATTATATACATTTTTCTTTAGTAGCTATCATAAGAGTTAGGATTTTTCTTAAGGAATAATTTTCCGTATATAATTATTTCAAAGGTTTGGATTGTAATGTAGATGCAGGCCCGACAACAGGGTATGATTCCCCCTGGGCCCGGAGTTCCCGAAGGAGGTCGTATTTTCCAAACAATTAAGTGAATAGTTAAAAATTAGAATGTTTTTGATAGGGGATTAATTCGAACATTTATTTAAACGTTGTGATTACCGATAAAGGAACGTTTTCTCGCTTTCATAGATTGTCACGAAAAAACCGGCAAAGCTATTGCCGATTTAATTTGCAATACATTGGAAGATTGCCGCGGACAGGGCTACAATAATGGTAGTAATACTTGTATGAGCGGGGAACATGAAGGAGCGCAAAATCACTTCCAACGTTAAAATAAGTTAGGAGTTATTTCGCCCTGTGGTGCTCACACTTTGAATTTGGTTGAAGACGTCTTGACTGAATATTTTCAGTAGCAAACCACCAAAATACTCAATTCACTTCACCTTCTTTCTAATATATTGTAAGATGGTTTTTCAGAATCGTGGCCGTCAAGCCATTTGCGAAACATCTTCCCCGATTGATAAACGTTTTGAAAGAAGTTAAAAACTCAACCCTACAGCAGAAACTCGTTGAGACATTGATGGAATTATCAAATATAATATATGAACAAATTTTAGTGCGTTTTGATGACCTCCGCATAGTTTAAAATCTGTTAGTCAATCAATGAAAGAAACTTGGTTTTTCCATCGACGCTAGAAAGTTAGAAATATAGAAAGCCTTTTGTGGATTTGCAATTTCTACCTATATGAAGAAGTGGATGGAAATTGCAGTACAGAAATTGAATTAAAAAGAAATCGGTCTCATTTCTGTGGCCGTTAATTTTATGAAAAAAGAAGATCTTAAAAAAAATTGGCAAAAAAGTATTCCGTTGATGTATTTGATAAGTTATCCTATGAAGCTATTCACCTCAGATAGGTTTACGATGCAGATTTTGAAACCCGTCTTACTCCCTACAACTTATGTTATTAAATGCAATCAATTCTTAAAAATTAGGAAAACTTTACCAAAATATTTGCATCGCTTTGAGAATATTTTGAACTTTACCCGTTTCTGTTGCAAGTGGTAAACGTTCGTTTAGTGCTTTAGCAAGGATCAAATATTTAAATAGATTTTAGGACTAGTTACTTTGTATTATTGACGTATTCGCTCACTTCTAAGTTCCAAATAATTGAAGATCGGATGATCTTAAAATGAATATTCTAAAACTTAATCATGATGGCCAGCAGATTTCAAAAGAACCGTCTTTTTATTAATTAGATCGAAAATTAAATGTTTGAATGAGATGTTTCTGTCTTCTTGTTAACTATCAAGTATTGCTATCCCAATACTCATATATTCCAGTATAATATGAAAAAATATTTTTGACTGAACTGATTTATACATTACGGTATTGATTTTCAATATTGTACAAAACAAATTTGTTCCACGCAACATTAACAAGAAATCAAGTTTAGTACAGATTTGATGAGACCATAAAGCACTTTAGTAGCGTTTTAATAGAAATATTTAATTCGAATCAAATTACCTTAATGATATTTACTTTATTAAAAGCTCAGTCCTTAGTATTTATGTATTTTTATATAACAAAGATTATTATTCTAAAATATTTTCAGACCCAGAGTATTTTTAAAGAACATGAACCAGAACACATATAAAGACATATCTAGGAAAGAAAGAAATACACTCGATTTCAACAAATTTTATGAAGAATATTGTAAGAAATTTGAATTTTTCTCAATAATAAAGTACTATTATCATTTCATATTCAAAAGTATTCCCTCAAACAGGCAAAAATGTGGACTTTAGATTTCAAAATCGACAATCTACCAGATTTCTGCCTAAACGGCAACAATTTGAGCGGAGTATTAAAGATCCCCATATTCAAGTGAATGATAAACTACGTATGACAGAATCAATAGAACCACGTGATATGCAAACAGGAAAAAAGTTGATTAAGTTCTCACAAGAAATGGAACCTTCATTGCTAGTAAAGACCGATCTCTTTCCATTACTATTGTCTTCTGACAAAGCATTTATCGAAAATTCCAAACAAAAAAGAAGCTTTGCTCATAATGATGATTTAACAGAAATAAATCCATGGTATAAGAACGACTACGATTACGATTTCATAGAATATCCTAAATCTACATCAGACTCAAAGTCTCGGAATATAGAAGAAGATGAACAACCTTGTTCTTCATGTGGGGGCAAGAATAAGAAACCTCCCTCAAAAACTGACAGCAATGTAATGACCAGGAATAATAAATGTAATTGCAAAGGATATCAACATGAATGTCTTTGTAGCTCGCGGAAAGTGTCACGTTCAATATACGATACTTGGTAAGTTTTATACATTACATGAAATGACTTCAGTAAGATTCAGTTACTCCAATTACCAGGTATTCAGTATTCAACATGAGTGCGCCCTTGCCGTTCCTAACAACGAAATTGAGAATATTCCGCAAAAGGAGAAATATTTGGTTCAAAACTGCACCATCAATAACGTATTTATTTCATTTTTAAACAATAATTTTATATTTACAGTGAAATTTTTTATCTATTCTGTTGCATGTTGCACTAAAGCTCTCTATATTTATAAGTACATACCCATAAATACATATCCAATTACATAGTACATTTGTGTGTCTATTTGCGCATTTTCTGCCTAAATGTTGTTTCTAACGCCACATCTCCAGAGGCAATGTTAAATTGCTAACCACCTGTCGAATACATTGCCATTAAGGTTGGCAATGTTATTGTGCGGGCATTTACTATCATGAAATATTCATTCTCGAAATGGCGTCGGCTAGATATGTTCAAACCGATATAGCGCATCTTTGACCACTTAAACCGTTTAAAAATTTTATGAGAATGACAAAAATTTATGTGGAGGATGAAAAATGTCTTTCAATATGTCTTTCGCACAAAATCAAACATTCGCGTAAGTGGCAAAAAAAACGTAGACGCACCATCATCGGCCAATAATATTCAAGCGAACTCGCGGCTTATTTTCTAAGTATTTCGTATTACAATGACAACAAATTCATTCATAAGGAACGTGCGTCTGCTTCAAAGCAAAGTGCGTTCATTCATAACTCTGTGCCGCGCTATTTTTCTGTGCGCCTGGTAAACCACATTTGGTTTTCATATAGAATTCCTACCGCAAATGCGCGAATATAAAAATTAATGAAATTGAATTTGAATGGCTTCAGTAAAATTGAAGAATCAGCAAAATTTCAATTTTACAATTTGTATCACTGAAAATCCTACCATTCCCCTCGAATTTATATGTTGCCCACAAGCTGCTTCCTCACAACATTTGCTAACAATCAGAAATTAAAGAATTTGTCTGATGATCCCTTCAGAGAGGAGAATTGGCAACATGACCTATTAGCGAGTTAAAATAATATTTTAATTTTAATCATATCATGCACTATATATGGCATTAAATTAAAAAATGTATATGAAATTGGCATTTATATGAAATCATTAACTACTTCTATATACTCTAAGCACACTGCATATAGTACTTTTATATGTTTACTTATTATCATTATTACATAGTTTGTCGATTTTGTCCATTTTATCTAAATACGACGCTATGAAATGCAGACCAATCGGTAACCGCAATATTTCAAAAGAACATAAGTCAACTTTCAATAGCAAACCACTGCAAAAAGGACAAACGAGACAACATAGCCGACCGACATTGTCGTAAAATTGTCGGTTCAAACAAATTTTGTCAATTCCGAGACGATGCGGCGTCAATATGTATGAGAGCTCATATGTATTGTATATTTGTCGACAAAGTCGTCATTTGGTTTTTTTCAACAACACAATGTCCGCGCGAACTCGCCGTTATTTCGTTGGCTTGCCTCCATGCACAGAGGCGTGTCAAGTGACGGCTCATAATATATTAATATGTTGCTTAATTTGTATTGAAAAATACTAATGCATTAATGACTTATTTTCGTAATATAATTAATATATACGTAAAAATATAAATACAAATAAATTCATATCTACAATCGTTTTTAAAATAAATTCGATTAATAAAAACTAACTGAAATAATTATGTGGCAGTGCGCCCCTGACCACTTCTTGTTTGCGATCGTTCAACTTGCTTCTCGCAAAAAGTGTGGACAAAACTAATTGCTTGTGCGGGGCAAGAAGCAAGCATAAGCGTACGTGTTTTTAAAAATGTATGTGTGATGATCACATTTGTGTAAATACGCTATTGTATAAGCCTACAAGTAGCCAAAGAATCAGCTGTTTTCCTATGTGTGTAAAACAGCCGTGATCACCTGATCGAATCTGATTTTTTTTTGACACAGAGATGTAAATGAAAGGCTTGTTTGTGAACATGTATTTGTAATGAAGAATACTAATGAAAACTTTCAAGAATATTTTCGAAACAAAAGATTATTATATATTTATTGCTTTTCCTCACAACCTCTGAGCTTGCAATATAGGTGCGTTACCGATCATTTTTGGGTGTTCGGTTCCCCAGGAGATCTATATTCACCCATATAATATATACAGTTCTAAAACAATCTACTTTTTATAACAATTGTATCTCGAAAAGATAAATACATAAAATCAGGTACATGAATCAGGTTCATGAATATTAATTATTTGAATTGAACAAAAAAGAAATAAATATAAAAAATGAGGTACAATTCAGGAACAATAACAATAATCAAAACAATCTACTAAGTAATAAATAATATTCACAAAATATTCTAAATCACCGTTACACAATAATATATTTGATAAAATTGGAAACATTTAATAATATTTCAATACAAAAAATGATAATTTAAATAATACTATGTAAATTTAATCTTTAGGAATTAAAACAACCCAAAAATATTTGAATATGGAATAAAAACATTCTTAAAGTTATAAATTTTAAAACAAACACGACAACACACTAGAGGAGATTTCTGTCCTTTGGACGTTTTAGTAGTAGAATAGTGGTTGGCAACCCGTACCAAGTGTGATTTTAGTAGAATTTTCGAGGCAACCCGTACCAAGTGGGATATTTTTGCGTGTGTTTAGTGAAAATCTTAGGATTAGTTACTTGTAGATTTATACAATGAAATACGCATAAATACGGGAATATGCAATAAACCCAAACATATGAACATATTTTCCTGATATATTTTAATTATATCTGGAAGTAAAATATGCCATTAAAGTAATTGAATTATGATATGCTTAGATTCCAATTAATAAAATAAAAAAATTAAATAAAATTTAATTTACATGAGTTTTAGGATTCGAACTTATATGCTCGTATTTGGATTGAGCTTAACTCCTTCACGCTTACGACCTAAGCCACCACAAAAGTGGAAACGCGGCCGCTTAGCCACCGTTTTATTGTTATCCTTTGCTCAAAAAGCAATTGCTCACGCAACGCACATACATAAGTTGGAAAACTAGCATATTAAATGTTTATTTTATTATAAACTCTGGGGTTTTTACCGGTAATACAGATTTTTAATTCAGAAGGCTTTTCATAATTATAAATTTGTCATATCAATTGAAAACATAAATCTAAATAGGTATGCGCAACGATTTTTCATTTAGGAATATTCGTTGTGTCTATTTATAGCATTTCGCATATTGTGTGGTGTATTTTTCTTTTTCGAAGTTATATTTTTCGATGTTTCCTCCTCTATAATTACAAATTAGTACTCAAAAAGATTTCATTAAACATTTGCTCCTTCTCTATTCATTTACGTTCTCTGCTACGACAATTGCTCATAGATGAGATGCGAACATACACCTGTGTCTACTCTTATTTTTGGAAATAAGCAATACGAATTTTGATGTATTTGAAGATGATAGAAGAAGACTAAACAAAAGCAAACAAAATTATAACCAAAGCAACATCCCATTTCCCAGAGTTTCCAACCTCTCTCACATAAATTCAAATAGAGTAAATGGTAACGAGTTTCAACATTTTGCCCAACCTAGTATAAATCGATTTTTTGACTATTCTCATGGCAATAACTATCGAGGATATACCCTATCACATACTAACCCAAATCACTTTTATTACTCAAATCCAAATGAATGGAATTATTATCCAGAAATGAATACATCTTTAAATTCTCCTGATAGTTATACGAACAGAAATTATTTTATTGCGTGTTAGTATAGTAGTAATACCAATATGTACCTAAAATAAATTCGCAACAAATAAGAAGGCAAAATGAAATTAATTCGAATCAATCTGGAATAAAGCGATACGGCGCTCCTCAACCAATGGAATTTGAGCAGTCAAATTTTCAATTAGAAGCCTCGGAGGATTGCCCACGATCGAAGGTAAATTTATGAAGTTCTTGATAGATACGGGGTCTTCTGTCAGTTTAATTAAGTTCCAAGTTCTTAGTAGTAGAATCATTGAAATTGAACCAATATTACTACAGCTACAGGAAAAGTATTACTTAAACAGATTCAAAAAGTTTTCGACAATTGCCATAACCACAAATTTACTTTTTACTTTTATAATTTTTCCGATAATTACGACGGATTAATAGGTTAGAATGCACTTCGTCAGCTCAACTCTAAGATCGATTTAAAAAATAATACAATTAGTTTACAAGGACATATATACAAATTTTTCAACAATTTTAAAAATTATACACACTAACTTACTAACCGAGTTGAATGTTACTGATGACAAATTTACTGCCAAATTTAGACTCAACCATTTAAATAATGAAGAATCGCAAAAATTTAAAAAATTTCTGAGGAAACACAAAATTTTATTTTACAAAGAAGGTGAGAAACTTACATTCACTCACAAAATTAAACACAAAATTAAAACTATTCATGAAGATCCCATCTATGTTAAATCTTATAGATACCCAGAAGTACATGAAATGGAAGTAAATAAACAGATAAAAGATATGCTAGAACAAAAACTAATTTGCCACAGTACTTTTCCTTATTGTGCACCGGTATTGGTGGTGCCTAAAAAGCTAGATGCTTCAGATAAAGAAAAATGGAGATTCGTTGTAGATTACCGCAAGTTAAATAATATCACTGTGGATGACAAGTACCCCATTCCAAATATGGACGAGATACTTGACAAGTTAGGTAAATGTCTATACTTCACGACAATTGATTTGGCGCAAAGATTCCACCAAATAGAAATGGATCCTATAGATAGACAAAAAACCGCTCAAAATGGCCACTTCGAATTTTTGAGAATGCCATTCGGTTTGAAAAATGCACCAGCCACTTTCCAAAGGCTGATGAATACAGTTTTGGAAGGTCTAATTAGGAAAGATTGATTGATGGTTTATTTAGATGGCATAGTAGTTTTCAGTACATCTCTGCAAGAGCACATCGAATCGCTCGATAATGTGTTTCAAAGATTAGTTGAAGCGGATCTAAAAGTACAGCCGGAGAAAAGCGAATTTTTAAATTAAGAAACCGAGTTTCTTGGCCACGTTATTACCCCTACTGGCATAAAACCAAATCCAAATATAGTCGTGGCAATTTTAAATTATCCAATTCCCAAAACGGAAAAGGATATAAAACAATTTTAGGGTTTAGCGGGATTTTACCGTAAATTTATTCAAAATTTTTCAAAAATAACAAATCCTTCAACGAATTGCTTAAAGAAAGGCAATGATAAAGAATTTATCAGAGCCATATAAACTATTAAGTTATTAATAACAAAAGAGCCGATCCTGGCGTATCCAAATTAAAAGAAGTTATTTACGTTAACGACAGACGCCTCTAATATAGCATTAGGAGCAGTGTTAAGCCAAAATGGGCATCCGATCTGTTTCGCCAGCCGTACACTTAATGAACATGAGTTGAATTATTCGGCAACAGAAAATAGCTCTTGGCAATGGTATGGGCTACGAAGTACTTTAGACCGTATTTAGAAATTCTTAATAAATAGTGATTATCGCCCTCTGCAATGGTTACATAATTTAAAAGAGCCAAATACAAAACTGCAGCGGTGGAAGATTAGGCTGAATGAATACGATTTTGATATTAAATACATTCCAGGTAAAGAACATAATGTTGCCGATGCGCTATCTCGAGTCTGAATTGAAGAATGTAACGTTAATGAAGAAACTGCTTCGAATGCAGCCACAATCCATTCCGCTGACGAAGACTCCGGCGAGTTTATTAGAATTGCCGAAAGGCTATTGAACGTATTCCAAAACCAACTTACGCTAATAAGATCTAACCAAAATTGTACTAACACATGCAAAATATTTTCTAACAATCTTACTACTATATTTTATACGGAACTAACAACTGAATATATAAAGGACTTAATTAAAACTCATTTGTTAAACAAAAATACAACAATACTTATGACCGATGACGACGACTTTGTACAATTTCAAAACATTTATAAAACTCTGATTACTTCAAACAGGTTTAAAATTTACCGAACCATGAAGGAATTAGAAAATATTGAAGATTATTCTGCCTTCAAATCAAAAATATTAGAAATTCACCTCGAAGGACTGCATCAAGGAATTGAAAAAGTAGCAACCTGTTTCAAGCAAAAATATTATTACCCTAATTACCTTAAAAAGATAACTAAAGAAATTAATGAATGTGAGTTATGCAACCATTGAAAAAACGACCACATCTCGAACAAATTACCATTTAAAGTACGCCTCCTGTGTATGAGACTCGAGAACAGTTTGTAGTAGACTTTTGGAAATGGGATGATGAAAATTATTTACAGATTTTTAATTTTATGGGACCTCCGAAGACATTTAAAATAGACCAGGACCAAGGTATCAATAATCTTAGCATAAAGCAGTGGTGTGAACAATTGAATACAAGTAAAGCAGTCGAAGTCACAACTGGGAAAACTGCTAATGGTGACATTGAGCGGTTTCATAAAACAATGAATGAAAAATTGCGAATTATTTGTAGTTCTGGAGATAAAGAGCTGAAATACCTTCCACTACAAGTGAATGTCCGTATAATATATTTTTTAATAGAAAACATCCAAAAACCAATCCCCAATTAATTAAAAGAAGAAGGATAAATAACATACTTGTAAATCAAAACCGACAAGAATAAGAAATATATACGAATTTTGTTAGCGCCGAAACCTCTAGGAAAAGATTGGATAAGATTAGTAACCCTTATAAAAAAGTACGGCTTGTTCAAACCGAATCTGATGGGGAACATCATGTAGTAAAGTTTAAAAACAGGAAAGTAGGAAAATATAAAAGCCAATTTAAAAGAAAGAAAAAATATGTATAACTGATTTATGTTTATAATTTATATTTTTGCGTATTTTTTAAAAAATAAAAAGAAAAAAAAACCAAATGGGTTAAAGCATTTAGTAATAGTATTGAGAACTATATGAATCTGTTAATTTTTTTTTTAATTCTACACATTTTGTAAATAATAAAAACAAAAAATGCAATGAGGACATTGCAATATTTTTAGATGGGAGGAGTGGCATTGCTACACTCACTCAAATAATAAATATCTCTAATACGCTCTTATACGTTATGAGTAACAAAAAATCAAGATAACCTTCGGTAGAAGTTGTTATCGAGAGTTTAGTTCAGTTCTTAAGCAAACATTGAAATGTTATAATGTAAATTAAGTATTAAATTGTTAATAAATATAAATAAAATTAAATCCTATAGTTTAAAAGTATTACTTACATATACATATATTTTTATATGGTCTCCGACGTCTCTTTCAAAATAGGTGTTCCAAACTTCGTGTGCACTTAATTTAAATAAACGCACTTTTTGGCAAATCTAACTGTACCTTTCCATGTCCCAAGCAAACTTTTTTCTCATTTAGATATATAATTTTTTTTAACATGGTTACAACTTTCAAGAAATTCCCATTTGCTTATACTGTACTAAGTACGAAGTGACATTGTCATTTTGTCGCGCACCTTATTTTGGGCTAATAATTTTATTTGATATATAGCAAATTGGGGTCTTTCTATTGGTTGTAATCGCTGCACACCATAACTGCTCCAACACCGAAATTACGCGCGAATCTTTCCTTCTTCTTCTTACGTTTGTCGTGCTAATACATTTGGGATCCATCTGGACCATCCAAATTAAATTTTCTCTCATCAGAAAATACTCTTTCTCCCTCCTACCTCTATCCTCCACCTCTTTCCCTTAAAATTGGTATTTTTCAGCAAATGTCAATCTAGCTTGCTTGTGCCAAGCGTCAATTTCGGCTTAGAAACTCGGTTTGTATATTTCAATTTGGCTTTGAGGCTCAAAATTTGTTGAATTCGATACTTCTAAATCAAAGCTTCGTAAAATTTTCGCGGGACTATTAGATTTATTGACAGTTAGGGTTTTTTCCACCACGCTTCTTATGCCCATATTATTTTTGAAGGCGAAGAAAGTTTATGAAGTTAATGGTTTTGCTTTTATTTAGTTTCGACGCTACAAATAAATTATTGACTTGTATATTTCGTTTAAATAAAGTTATGAGCAAATGAAAAATAAAATCTGAGAGAACTCATCTCAACGTTTTAACGTTAAATAACTGTGTTTGATCTTATAAATATTTTGCATGTGCCAACAAATTAACTAATATTCAAAAAGAAGTCGTAGTTAGCTTCAAATAAATACCGTTATCAAGTGCAGCTATCACTACCTAGTAGACATATTTGTAATATATCGTTCCCCATTCGTATAGTTAGAACAACCATATTGTTTATGTTGATCTTATAATTATTTCGCTAGGTGTATCTCATTCGAAGATGAGTTTAATGATCAGGATAATGAGACGAGTTGAATTCGGAGTGACTGTCTGTCTGTCCATCTGTGAAAGCGATAACTTGAGGGAAAATAAAGATATCTTGAATAAATTTGGTACACTGTGAGGACGAATTCGTAACTAAGCAGTAAATGAAGATACGGAACTCAAATTTGGCACAACGAATCCCAATAAAGAGAGGCATGTGCGGTTTGAAAATTTTTAAAAAGTGGACGTGGCTCCGCCCCTAATAAGTTTAACCCAAATTTGCACCGGACAAATTTTTTCAACCCTTCTTGCGATGGTGTGAAAATAGGTGAAATCGGATGATAATTCCGCCCACTTCCCATATAACGGTTTGGTTAAAACTACTAAACGTGTGATAAATTAATAACTGAACCCGTCAGAAATATTAAATTTTAAATCCAAAACGGCTCAAGGGTACTTTTTTGGAGGTCAAAATTAGATGATGGCCGTGGCACGACAACTTTTCGGTGAAATCACGTGTCTCGGGTCCTACTTAACCGATTTCAAGTTCCCACCATGACATTTTTCCTATGTTGCATATTTTTCCATATAACGCCTTTGAAGTGTGCCCTTTTATGACCAAAAATTGTCCAAACCGAGCCAAAACTCTTGATTAAACTGTGAAGACTGTTGATTAAAGATGGCCTCTTCTGGAAGAGTGATGCCTTCAAGCCAGCGGTCCAGTTGTTGGCAGTAGAGGGCCGAATTGAGCGTTTGGCCATAGGGGAGTAGCTCGTAGTAGATGATTCGTTGCCAATCCCACCAAACACACAGCAAAACCTTCCTGGCCGTCAATCCGGTCTTGGCCACCGTCTGGGCCGCTTCCCCGAGCTTTGACCACGACCGTTTGTGCTCGATGTTGTTGTAAGTGACCTATTTTTCATCGCCAGTCACAATCCGCTTCAGAAACGGGTCGATTTTGTTGCGATTCAGCAGCGATTCGCAGATGGAAACTCGGTTCATCATGTTTTTTTGCGTTAGTTCGTGTGGCACCCAAACATCGAGCTTCTTTTTGAATCCAAGGTTATGCAAATGGTTCCAAACGGTTTTCTGTCTTATCTTTAGTTCCTCAGCAATTAAATAAGTGCTCACGTGACGGTCTGTTTCCACTATTTTCATGATTTTATCTCAATTTTCGACGACAGGCCTTCCGACGCGTGTTGCATCTTTGACATCGAAATTACCGGAACGAAACCACTTTTGTGCTACACGTTTATTTACAGTATCGGGCCCATAAACTAAATAAATGTTTTCAGCCGCTCTGGCTGCTTTTTCGCTTTGATCGAAGAAAAATTTTAAAATATAGTGAATTTTCTCTTTGTTGGTGTCCATCTTTGACGAGCGCTCACAACGAACTGAGTAAATCAATCGAAAAACTGTCAAAGACAAACTTTTAGCGCGAAGAAACACGTTTTCAGCGCCGTATAGTATGATGCAACACGTAACACTAATACTATGGACAATAACGCCATCTCTTAGATAAAAACCGAACGAACTTTTTACTTTACCTAATATAAGGTATTATTTGTTTGCTCTTACTTCGGCGGTAATTAAAAAGCAGTTACAAAATTATATATTGTGTCTATATAAATTATACACTATTTATACAATATGTAAGAAGAGTGATTATTGATACTAAATGATAAATTCCAGAAGTTGCACAATCATATCGAGATGCATTTAATATAATATATAAAGAGACGCTACACCAATCATACATAAAAGAATAGCCGACACCCTCAACTTGTTAAAGAGTACAACACCAAAGTATCATAAAGTACATAACTTAATTTAATAGGAAAGAAAAACTACTAAGACTAAAGAGAGCTTTTGCACAAGAAATAAAGAAGATGTGGAATCAAAATGATGGTAAGATAATACCCAGGAAGTCACGACTACCCCCAGCTCCCAAGCAGTGTTGCCAGAACTTTTTGCGAAAAAAGTTTTAACACCCCAAAAAAAGGCTAAAAAAAACGCTAATTCAATATTTGTTTAAGGCTAAAAAAGCTAAAAACGTTTAAAGCTATAGTTATAATTATAATTCAACATTTATACTCATTGTGTACTCGTTCTTAACAATAAATCAATAAATATAAAAAATATGTCATATAATAAAAACGAAACGTAACAATTTCAAATACGAGTCTATTTTCAAGAAACAATGTAAAACTAATGTTGTATTTTACATATTATTCATACTTAGGCTTGTATAAGTTAATGCAAACATTAATTACAAAATAAATACAAAATGCAATTCAGTAATTGTCACGTTATGCAAACGTTTACGAAAAGACTTTACAAATAATTTTGCTTTCAATTTTTCCGAGAAATATAATTTCTCAAATGTCTTCATATACTTACGAAAAGACTTTACAAATAATTTTGCTTTCGATTTTTCCGAGAAAAATACTTTCTCAAAAGTCTTCATAATCGAGTACAACAACTCTACAAATGCTGACACTGCCACTTTTAGAACTAAGTAAAATAGAATATAAGGCAATTGAAGAATTGAAGGCAAATTGTAATTGTAGTCAGTATGATTTGGATAATAATAAAGTGCGGTCGTACTGACCGAAAAGAAACTGGTGTGTTTTTTTACTTCCTTCACAAAGGAAGGTATTAATTTGTATCACATATTGGCTCTTCTTCATCGTATGTATCAGAGTATACATTATTTGAATGAGATCATTTTTGATTTCGAAATCATGACAACACTTCAGACCATATCTTATAGACAATATTGCATTTAACATATTAACGCCAATTCATTTTCCTCTCTTTTGTTTTGACAATATTCATTGAACTAAAAATATGCTCAACATCAGCGTTATAGAGGGAAAAATAAAAAAGTCAAAAACCATATTACAAAAACAAACGAAATGATTTTCGCCTAGTGCATTTTTGAATTCTCGAACCTCTGCCCAAAATTCTACTGTTGAGTTTATGTTATCCCACTGGTATAAATGTGATTAACTCCTTTGCAATTCTATGGCACCTATTTTGTCAGCTTTATATTTACATTTTTCTTGTTCTAAATATTCGAAAGTATTTCGTTTAACACCATTTAATTCATTATGAAGTCAAAATTTTCTGATGGTACGACAATATGAGGGTAAAGACTTGAAAGAAGAATTTTCAATTCATTAAAAATCTTCATTGGGTCTTTGGGTGGGTTACTTTCAAAAAGTTTATTCATCTTTTAAACATCTTGTAATATGGAACTCAAGATATAAAGATCAGCTAAATGTGTATGTATCAAGGTCTGCCAACAGTTTTGCTTTATGCAACACTAGCTTTTGCCCGCGACTTCGTCCGAATAGTTTCTTCCGGCAGATTTTTGGTTCTTCCCACATAGCTCCCGTTCTTGCGGGATTTTCGGAATGGTCGAGCTCCCGCAGAATTTTCAGGATAAAACCTATGTTTTTTTTTCGAGTTCCAAACTATATCTGTACAATTTTTAAAGTAAATTTAATTATTTTAAAGAACTTCTGCATATACTACATTTTTTGTTTTATTATCTTGTGGCAGAAGAACATATTGATTTTCGCCACAACCCGATCTTGATAACGCGACATATAACTGGCCGTGCGAAAAACAGTCTTGGCGTAAATCGATCCCAACGTGTTTGAATGTTTGCCCCTGTGATTTATTTATTGTGACTGCGAAAGATAATTTAAGCGGAAATTGTATTATTTTAAAATTGAAAGGTAAGTCGTTGGGTATCATTGGGATGCGGGGTATGAGGACTGTTTGACCAACTGCTGGACCAGTCAAAACTATTGCAACGATGACGTTATTGCGCAGAAATTTTACTTGAAGTCGGGTCCCGTTGCATAAATTTGGTGGTTTGAGATTTCTTAGTAAAATTATTGGGGCACCTATTTTTAACTTAAGAGAATGTGGAGGAAGGCCGCTTGGGTTCAAGGAATTGAGGAACTCCTGTGGGTAATGAACTACATCTTCTTGATCCATCACGGTATCAATGGATGTGTAGGTTACAATATCTCCTGGGAGTTTACTCAAAATGATATCATTTATTTCGTCAACGCTACTATTTCTTGCCGCCAATATTGCTATTTGACACATCCATTGATGGTCCTTGTTTTCTATTTGGCTGATGTCAGGGTATACCTTTGTTACTAATTCCTCGATGTAACCCACTTTTACTCCTAAATCTCAATCAATTTCAATTTTATTATTAGAATGAGGTATTTTCCCGTCTCCTACAGAAAGTAATTTTGAAGGGAAAGTTATACCACCTTCCCCCAAATGTGCTCTCATATTTTTCGATAATTTTAAAATATTTACAAATTTCCATAATGGAGAACTTTTAAAGCAAGCCTTCACAATGTCTGCTCTAGTTCCCCTTACTATTACCGGTAAAGTTTGGCGAAAGTCCCCAGCAAACATAACAGTAATCCCACCCATGATTTTATCACAGCTTCTAAGATCTCTAAGAGTTCTGTCTAGAGCTTCTACGTGAGCTCTATGTATCATGGTACATTCGTCCCAGATTATTAGACTGACGTCTTGTAAACTTTTCCCCAAAGGGCCATTTTTGCGTATAGAGCACACGCTAGCTTTCTCTAAAGACAGTTAGGGGCAGTTTAAAAGTGGAATGAGCTGTGCGTCCACCTGCTAATAAGGTTGCAGCAATACCTGACGACGCTACTGCCAAGGCTAGCTTTCCTAGAGACCTTACTTTTGCTAATATAAGATTAGTGATAAACTAATGTCTTGGCGGTCCCACCGGGTGCATCCAAAAAGAAAATTCTTCCTTCATTAAAACGAACACTTTTCATGACACAATTATACGTTGTCACCTGGTCATTAACTAATCTTGGTTCATTTTGTGTGATATACTCATTTAATTCATTAATGTTAAATGGTTTTCGCAACGCTACTTCTAACGGGTCAGATGGTTGGCAAAATATAAGGATAGTGGTAAATAATTCTCTTAATTTTGTAGCTGGCTCAGATATGATAGCATCGGACATGGTATTTTGCCAATGTTCATCTCCCTCCAGTAAACCTAGTTCCTTGCAAGCGCCTTGGTACGTTTGGAAAATAACACCATTCACGGTTCTTAGATGTTGAAATGACATTGGACCGTGAACATATTGCAATAACATTCTTAAATAAAAACATTCAGTTTGAGTTAGATGAATGTTATAAACACGGCCTAAAGTTGTGTCTTTTTTTACACCGGGATATCCCTCAACATTTTGCCCGCGTCTTCTTCTAGAAAATGAATTTCTTTGCCAAACGTAATACTGGGGAACTTCGTGATATAAAAGGGTTTTTGCAAAATCGTCGCTTTTGCAGAGATCAAAGAATGCTGTAAGTGTCGTTGATGAGGGATTGTTCACACGATCTTGGAGATTTTCATTATTATAAAAATATACTCTTTGTCCATTTTCCAAATGAACGGCTAAATGAACTACTGCCGGAAAACGTTTATGAATAGAAAATTGGAAAATTCTCCAAAACGCCTCCGAGGAACTCTGGAGACCTGCGTCTGTAGGTTGGATAACCGTCATCTCCCGTTTGTGTTTCCGAAATAAAATGCCTAGGGAACTTTTTAGAACAAACGTTTTCTTTCATACATGGAGATGTAGGATTATGAAATCCGCAAGGACCATGTATCATATTTTTTATGACAATATTATGAAGAATCGGATCTTGTTGTATGTCAGGTATTTCAGCCGATATTATTGCATCTATAGAATCTGGTTGAACTTTGTTAGGCAGCCACAATAAAATGTGGGCGTGAGGTAAACCTCTTTTTTGCCATTCTACACTGTAAACAAAGCCTTTCGATGGGCCAAAAATATTTTTCTTCGTTAATAGGTCTATCATTTTCTTGAGTTTTAAATGAAATACCCTAGAAATTAAATCATGTCTATCATAAGAATGTTGATTGGGCAATAACTCACTTTTTATTTCTGGCCATTCGGGGTTACATGTAAATGTAATGAAGAGGTCAGGTCTTCCAAATTTCCTGACATATGTCATGGCATCTTGACTTTTTTCATTCATGAATCTGGGGGATCCTGTAAATGACGACGGCAATATAACGTGCTGGCCAATATTAGAAGCGTTTATATGTCCATCATTTACGACGGCATCTCTTAAATGAATGTACTCTTCTGCTCTCAATTTTTTTTGATTTATTTTGATGAAGTCTAGCCTCTCAGAGATCATTTTTGCCGCCATATCAACACAATATTGGTTGAATAATCCTTTGAAATAATGTATACTGTTAAAGTCATTTATTCTCACCATGAATCTAAATGCATAAAACTGCATACATGAAACAGTTTTAGATGTAGCCGTAGTATTCTGCTGTGGAATATTTATACAGTATCCGTCGTTTCCAAAGGGAAACAGTAAGGGATATTGAAGCGGGTATAAAGATCTATGAGTTTCAAAAACTCGTTGAAGTACACCATCTCTCGCAGTCAATACAATATCACGGGGACCTTTGTCTTCATCTATCATAAGAACAGCTACTTCATCTACTACCGGCGCATTATACCGACCTCAATGCTCATTAGGAGGTTTTACATCAGCATGAATGATAAGTTTTAAAACATTCGGTGGTCTATTTTCTAGATTGTACTTAAAACTTTGAATATACGTACTTATTATGATCATGAAGATATGTTTGGAGAACGTCGATAAGATCGATTTGCAAGCTTGGGTTTAAATTTGAGCGCAAGGATACCTGATCCTGATCTGCATGGGAAACAAAATATATTTGCAGGAATTCGAGTTGCGCCCCTGCAGCTGGAAGTAAGTCACCGATTAAATGATAAACTTGCCCTTGGACTTTAAAAGTGGTCATAAAGTTTCCCTCACGAATTTCTTTGGCACCAAATGAAGTCATCTGAAATAATGTATTATATTGTCTTGAGTGATTTAAGAAATGCTTAGATGATGGATGTGAGCCTGATATCAGTTCCTTTAAAACGAATGTTGGTTCCGGAATTATATTATATCAGCGCTTGATTCCCAATCGCGGTTAACCAATGTTCGGGCATTCTGTGAGGCCAAACGTTGAGAACGTTCAGCACTCGATTCCCGATCGCGGTTAGCCAATGTTCGCGCATTCTGTGAAGCCAAACGTTGAGAACGATCAGCACTTGATTCCCGTTGCCGGTTCGCCAAAGTTCGGAAATTTTGTGAGGCTAAACGCTGCGAACGTTCAACGCTTGATTCCCTTGCACGGTTTTGTTCAGTAATTGCTCGTTGTGTAGCCAACCTGTGCATATTTTCATCCTCAGTTTCATTGCTGCGCAAAACTCGCAGCCGCTTTGCAGTAGCAGTCTGCCGAGAAAGCTGAGTTCTTTTTCTCGGCATTATAGTGATGAAGAAAAAACGTAGAAAATGAAAACTTAACTAAAGCGTATCTCGTAATAAAAAAAAAGAAACTTAAGATTAATAATTAGGAACCTAATTACTTTTATTTTTAACGATTATGTCAAAAGAACAACCGTAAAATGAAAATAAGGTAAACGAACTTTATGCTTAAGCTTAACCCTAATCTAATGAGAATAAATAGGTAGACCACACCTATTTACAGGTTTTATCTAAAGCAAAAAAAAATTAGAAACTAAATACGTTAAACTAAACCCTAATCTAATAAGAATAATTAAGTAGGCGACACCTATTTAGGTACCTACAGGTATTATGTACCACAAAAAAAAATATTAGAAACTAAATACTATTTTTAAAACAAACAATACTATACTTATAGAAAACACATACTTATAAATTAATAATCTAAATGAAAACAAAAAAGTGTTATTATTGTGTAACTAAATACTATCCTAAAACAAATAAAGTACCTACGATATAGAAAACAACTACAAAATGAAACTGTGTTTTAAAAGTAATATAACGATGATAATTATATCGCATAAACAAATTAGCGCTGCATTCAACCGTTCATTTCATTCGGAACCAATTTCGATGCATAAGAAAGTGCTAACTGAATGGAGTAATACACGTACGGGACTAAAACAATATTTGTATTATATGGCTTTAATAACGTAATTACGCCTCTGTTTATCCCTACCATAACACTAGATATTACAGTATAAGCCATAATGGTGCACTTTCATTTGTATGGTTAATTATTTTTCTATAAAACTCGTTTTTATTTGTTTTTATTTTAAGTAGCCTAAAATATTAAAAATAATTAATATAAAATAAATAAAAATAAAATACTATATGGAATTTTTCTGAATAAACGCAGAAACAAACTGAACCTATCCTACGCAATGAAAGAATTTTCAAGAAAACCAATACATACACACATTTAAAAATGGCAAAATAAACATCTTGGAACTAAACACAGTTACTGGCAGTAAAGCGCAATTATTTAGAAGTTAGGAGTGTGGAAACCGGCAAGAATATTAATGGCTAAATATATAAAGAAAATTAATAATTTTATGAAAATATTATAAACTCATCGCAATTGATAGTTCCCATTATTTTAAAAATATACTCAACATATAAAATACTTACAACAATTCAATAAAAAAAATCTGGTGTGCAATTTTCTCCAACATATGTATTTCTTTTGGTATCTTTTCACAGACTATATATGTAAGTACTTACACAGAGACATGGCCCCACCTCTCTAAAGCCTTAATACACATTCAACAACAACAATTTACATACACCAATATTTATGAAAATAAAGTATTTTAACGCGAATGTAAATATGTACATTACAAAGTTAAACAAAAAAAAATTTGTTTCTTGCCCCGGATATCTTAGCAAATTTTGATGGTTTTAATTGTCCAGATTACGATTTTACTCATGAAGATATTTTTATTGCATACAAGTATAACTAACTATCGATGAAATCGAAGACATATATATATTTCCTTCAATATGGAAACAGTCATTTATAATCCCTTTGCATAAAAGTCGATTTAGATCCAACATTGAAAACTATAGAGGTATCGCAAAACTATCAGTTATACCTAAACTTTTTGAAGCTATCATCACTGACCATATAACCTTTTCGATTTCTCCGTTAATTTCCTCATCTCAGCATGGATTTTGTAAAGGGAACTCGACTATATCAAGCTTACTTGAATTTGTAAACCATGTATCATTGGGTTTTAGGGAACATAAGCATACGGATGTTATATACACTGACTTCAGCAAAGCTTTCGATAAAGTAAATCTCTCGATTCTCATACATAAATTTAATCTGCTGGGCTTTCAGCCAAGATTCCTTCAATGGGTATCATCCTATCTTTATAATAGAACACAACTACTGATATTTGAGGATACACCTTCAGATACAATTAATGTTTCTTCTGGTGTTCCGCAAGGTAGTCATCTTGGCCCGATTCTGTTCTTGTTGTTTATTAACGATATCTCTTCAGTAATAGAATTCTCAATAATTTTATTATACGCTGACGATGTAAAGCTTTTTAAATCATACACTTCAACTGAGGAAAGGTGTCTGTTGCAAACAGACTTAAACAATTTGGTTGCATGGTGTGATAGAAATGATTTGCCATTGAATCTCAATAAATGTAAGATGATGTGCTTTTCCCGTAGATCTGTGCACCCCTCTTCTTATTATAATAAAACACCATATTCTAGAGCAAGTTTTAAACTATGTTGATTTGGGAGTTAATATGGACCCTAAGCTTAATTTCAGTCTTCATATTAATACCATGGTCTTGAAAGCAAAAGCTGTCCTCAGTTTTGTTAAACGTTGGTCTAAAGAATTTAGAGATCCGTATATTACTAAAACACTTTATACAGCTTTGGTTAGACCTATATTGGAATATGGCTCTGTGGTATGGAACCCTAGCTACCAAATCCATTCTGACAAGTTAGAGTCGGTTCAAAAATAGTTTTTACTTTTCGCCTTAGCGCATTTCCGATGGGATTCTAGGGTAAGTCTACCTCCATACACTAGTCGTTTAAAACTTATTAATCTACCTACACTTTCTAGTCGTAGGGAAATGCTTGGCATAATATTCTTAGTGAAACTTTTGAATGGAACTGTTTGCAGTTCTTTTCTCCTGTCTGAAATTAAATTTAATATCCCGGTTCGCCTTTCGAGGCAGTTTAGACCTTTACTGCTAAAATCCTGTAGATCAAATTTTGAACTAAACGAGCCATTCCGCCGTATATGTCATGATTTTAATTCTCATTCCAGCACATTTGACTTATCTGACTCACTTTTCAAAATTAAAAAGACTTTATTGTTTTCTCTTAATAAATGAAAATGTAACAATTTATTATATTGTAACTTTAGATCTTAGCTGTTGAAATTTTTGTTTCTGTAGCTGAGCAGTTTTAGATCTCAACACTTAAAAAACTCTCTTGCCTTTTCTGACTCGGCTAATTCCGCACGTATGCGGATTGCGTCGGTTGGGCGGGAGGAGGGTAATCGTTGGGTTATTATTATTATTTGTTTGTCACGTAGATAACGGTAAATTAGTCAAAACATAAAAATACATAGGATAAAAGTTAAAAAATAATGCATAGAGTTTAATATTTAAAGTAAATTAAATTAAAGTAAAAGGCATTGAATAAACTTAGTACTTTGTTGGACCACCTCGTGCTTCAATATCTATTATATTTATAGGCGGCGTGGTACAGATAAAACAAACATTTTCTTAATTTCAGATCATGCTCTCATTTTCAGAGCTTCTTTCAATTTATTTGCTTATTTGCTAGTTGAAGACGCATCAACTATTTTCCGTACCAATAGCTAACAAACATTCTGAATCGAAATCAAATCTTGTGATTGTGGCGGACTATAGAGAATAATACAACAGCCTTTAATTCATCAAACCCGCGGTATACTTAGGTTTGTTGTCTTGTTGGAATATTCAAGAACTTTCGAGATCCAAGCAATCCACCGAGGGCTGCATATGTTGCTCCAAAATACTTTTGTACACATATTTGGCGATAAACATTAGATGGCCGTCGGCATCTGCTCCAATCGCTCCCCAAACTATGACTTTGAATTTGGATACGTCAGTAAACAGAACTCTTCTCCAAAAGCATTCATCCTTTTATTTCTTTGCAAATCCATCATATGGAACTTATAGTATACCTATATAGCTTCAGCTATCTTCGGAGGACACATTTTTATATTCTTTGTTACTAATTTAAGTTTAGGTTTTTAAGTATTTATTGAGAATACCATATCTGGGCAGCCATTAAATGATGATTTTACTTACTTAAATTAAGTAAGACGAGGTAGAATTTCTAATAATATTGATACAGTTTGAAAATGTGCGAGATTGGACCATTACCATGCCACCCCATACAAAGCGTATGCTTAAAACTTCTAAAAATGCGCTAGCTGTCTAAATAAAAAAACAGAAAAATCTAATGCTTCAATTTTACCGTCAAGATACTATAGTACTAATTGCATTCAAGTGTTTAAAATATCGAAACCGAAAATATCATTTAATTTTTAATTATCCTAACACAAAACGGGATTCATGATAAGTGTCTTACATATAATATAATGTGACTTAGTGTTAAACATTTAACAAATCAACCCATATATTCCCCTAATCTCCATATACCCAATGCAATGATTTTCGTTGTTTGTTCTTTTTTATGGAAAACGAGGTTATTCTCATAAACAAGGACATTTCTCTCATTAAAAAAAAAGTAGTAGATGCGATTGAAAAAACATTTTATATTCTAAATCTGGTGGTAGGCTCTTTGGATCTACCATGTATTGTATATACGTAAGTTACCTTTTATATTTCGGGATTTGGCAATCCTTGTGTTGAAATCTGCCAACTTACAACTTTATCGTAAAGTTTTGAAATTTTGCTGTTATTCATATTCAGAAAGTTTTGACATAAAAACGCTATTTTTTAAATTAAATTAAATGGCGAACATTTTCGCGCGTTCTTTTTACAACTTTCGACGTGAATTAACTCAGCAACAGTGCATCGATGAACTTAATTTAATTTTTGTTAATGAAGCTCGATTAAGGAGCAGTACTTATCAATGGTATGGTGAATTCAATCGAGGTCTTAGAATACTCAAAGACGAATTGCGGGAAGGGCATCCAAAATCAGTTGTTGTTCCTGAAAATATTGATATTGTGCGCAAACTGATATTGCAAGATCGTAATGTGACCTATCGTGAAACAGAGACAAAAACCAGAGAACGTAAAGGAACGAGAAGGCGCAAATCGAATTTTGCATGATGCTCGATAGGACGGCTAACAGAACTGAAAAACACCGAGTAGGGAATTTACCATATTGTAATGTATTCGCTACTATTTAGCAGAAATATGTAAAAAGCCCTACGTTAGCAATGTCTAATAGGCAAAGAATAACAGTAAACAGAAAAACAATATCCTTCAACAAAGCTTCAAAGCAAAGCGGTGTAGCGGAGCAACTCCTTTAAGTACCCGTAGCTTGAAGGATATTTTTTTCTTTATGTTATGTTTTTGATCAGCAAATACCTATTTGTTTATTTAGTTTTAAAATGATAATTAAATTTGCTAGTAATGATCTTATCTTTTGCCACGACTTAACATCTTTCATCGGTGGCCCCGCAGCCTTAAGTTTTGCGGTCAATGCATCTCATAGTTTGTTTGCAACGTTGTAGGTTACGCTAGAAGCGTTGTCATCAGTTAAATCCTTTAGAAATGCAGTGCCAGATATAGACGAAGGGTTAATTAATGAGTTGGTAAAGATGTTCATTGCCAGCAAGGAAGATCCGAAATTATCTTATAAAGAGAAGGATTCATTAACAAATGCCTATATTTACAATATGTTGATTAAATTTTATTTCAAGTTCCTATTTCATAGAAAATGTATGTATTAAAAAAAAAATGTGAATTCAAATATCTTCGGACCGTTTCATTCAATTATTATCTAAAGACAACATATATATACAAGTAATTTGTTTTCATTTCCCGTATCTATTTCTGAATAATGGTTTTCATATATTGTATTATATAATATATATGTGTATGTACCATATGTATGGTAGATTAGAGCGAGTTGATTTACAGGTAGGATTAACCAAAAATTCGCATATGCGGGAATTATTCTACGGATCTTTCTGAACAACTTTACCTTGGGAAATATGAATCTAAAACTTTTTTCGAGCCAGCGAAAATTAATTTTATTCAAAATAGCCTCCTTCTGCTTTAATACAGCTTTTTGCACGGTCTAAAAGCATGTCGAACGAGTGTTTTAGCTCGTTGCCCGGTATGGCCGCCAGTATGCCGGTGCAAGCCTTTTGAATGGCCTCTACATCTGCATAACGCTTTCCTTTCATCGGCAAATGCATTTCTCCGAAAAGGTAGAAGTCGCACGGTGCCATATCAGGTGAGTACGGGGAGTGGTTGATTGTTAAAATGTGATTTTTGGTCAAATAATCGGCCACAAGCGTCGATCGATGAGACGGCGCATTATCGTGCAACAAACGCCAACTTTCATCTTCGCAACACGTCGAATACGGGGCACCAAACGCTTCAAAACTCCAAGGTAGAAGACCGCATTAACGTTTTGGCCGGGTGGAACAAATTCTTTGTGGACAATACCCTTGGAATCATAAAAACAAATTAGCATTGTCTTCACTTTTGACTTCTCCAGGCGCGATTTTTGGGTTTCGGCTCATTTCTCATTTATGTCCTCACGACCACTTTGAAAACGTTGAAACCACTCGTGCACTCTGCTACGGGATAGAAAACCATCGCCATAAACTTGTTTCATCAATTGAAACGTTTCGGTAAAAGTTTTACCAATTTTAAAACAAAATTAACGTTGGCTCTTTGTTCGAAGCTCATTTTCGCACCGATGACAAAAACATACTGACACCTAAGAGGCAATAACTTCACTTCTAATAAATGAAATGTCATGAAATTTTGACTGGAAGTCGATTAAGGATAGCAAATTCTAATGTACTAGTCGGCATATAGATGGCGCCACTAGAGTTAACTTTGTTACTTTTTTACTGTTTACTTTGGAACGCACCTTGTATTTAAGTCATTATAAAAATTTCTTCGTCAATTTTTAAGAAATCAGAATAAAATTTAATACACAGGCGCATATATTCATATTCCATTGATGATTTGTCGGGATCGGCTAGATCAGATATATGTCACATATATTCCATAAAGCCGATTATTCAGATTTTTTATTTTCCGGTTCCGATGAAAGGATCTTCCTGAATCTGTAAATTATTTAAAATACTAATTTAAACTATATGAATATACATTTTCCTAGCGAATCTTGCAACTTATCATCATTTAGTGTTGTTCCTCGCCTGTATCTAATGAACTTGTATAAAACAAATAAGGAAGGGCTTAGTTCGGGTGTAACCCAATGTTATATACTATCGGAAGTATTGCCCCAATTCCATCCATTTTAGGCAAGAGGATACACTGTTACAAGAAATATAGTCTTTCTTAATTTCATAGGATTTCACCTAAAGGAGGGCGGGATCATGCCCTTTGTTTAATTTTTATACACAAACCTAAAGAGCCTTATCCTACCGTTCGAAGAAAAAATAAATGTCTGTTTTTTCTTCGACAGGAAGGAAAAGTGTTGCAGGAGATATCAAAATCTGCCAATCTGCGTTTCAAACATACACAGCATCTTGCAGAGGAGTTCGTTGAAGTTGGAAGTCGTAATAAGGCCGTTATTTAAAAAAAAATTAAAGAAAAGCCTTTTATCGGGCTTTCCAATAGGGATGATATGATTTCTAATTGTCGTTTCGGCCATTTTTAATATGTCACGATCTGTAACTTTTTTATTGGCGTTATGGTTATGGTGACTGTTGCGGTAAATAAACAGACTGTCGATTCTGATGCGAAGAAAATCTATAAATTATTCATGAACAATCATTACATTCACCTAAATTGACAGTTTGATGTGGCTTTTGGTCTGGTGGAATCATCGGTGCGTACTTTTATCGAAATGAAGCTGGTGACACCGTTTGGAAGCTGTGATTTAACACCATTAGACTTCTTCTTGTGGGGTTATTTGCAGTCATTGGTCTTTGGCTATAAACCAGACTCTCTTCAAGCTTTAGAAGTCAATATTGAACGTGCTATTCAGATATATGACTTGATTTAGTGGAAAAAGTACTCGAAAATTGGGTTAATCGAACTCATTCCTGGGAAAGAAGTCGTGGAGGCTATTTTAATGATGTTATATTTGGAACTTAATTATATCGATTGTACTTTACATTAAACAAAAAAAATTTAATTTCCTTAACAATTAGTGTGTTTTTCTTTTTTTTTAAATCTATCACTCTTATTGGAAAACCCAGTACTTGAGATCCAGAAATTATTCTAAGCCAAGCTCAGTATGCTGGAACAAGTGTCAGCGATGAAATCCACGAATAAAGCCACTTATAAGTGACAAAAATAGAAAGAAGCGTTAGGTGTTCGGGAGAACGTACTTAAATCATGGTATCAACTTCAAAAGTTATTTTTAGTGACGAAACAACTTATTTGGACCTGATTGTAGCAACATACATAGTTTGGCGAAAAGTGATTGCCGAAATGCAAAGGAGAAGCACAATTTGTTCGGTTAAGCACGTCCACCCCCGTACTGTAATGCCGTGAGGCTGTATATGTGCCAATGGTATAATGTGAATGTTAGCGGAATTTTAGGTCGTTATATATTTCAGCAGAACAATGACCCAAATCCAAAACACATAATGCAAACCTGCGGATATTTAACAACACCCCAAAAGTTTTAGCAACGCCACTCAGTCCCAAGACCTTAATCCGATTGATCTGTTGTGGGCAGATTTTAAAAATGCTATCCGCAAAATAACATCCTTAACCGGCTGGAACCGAAACAAAAATATTAGTACTTTCAATGCCGAATATATGAAAAGATGAATGGATAACTTATCAGATCAGCGCCCAATAGCAAAAATTTCAACCCGGCACTCAAAGTGCTAAAAAGCATGAAGCTCTTAATGGCTATAGATAGCTTTACTGAGTAACGACTCAAATGAGGTTGCGAAGGGTGCCCCCACAGTCGGTAATACTAAACCGCCTTTTATATATTTGCGCGAGCGCAGCTCAACACCATTGTTTCTCAAATAAGTAACATTGTAGCCGCAAACAATTTTCACATAGTGCCCTTGATAAATGGTAATATTGCTGAAATGAAAATACAAACATACACTGGGAAAAGTTTCATGGAATTTGTAAAACTCTGGTCAAACAATAACAAAAATTATTATTCCTATAGACTTAAGAGCTCTAAGGTCGTAGTTGTTTTTATTAAAGGTACAGAGTTTTCGGTACCCTCTCATGAAATCAAAAAAATTCTTGTGGAACGTGCGATATTAAAACGGTTACAAATATTTTTAATAGAAATAAATGTTTTAAATTGTGTTGACGCTAAACATTAACCAGTTAAATAAAAATGAAACACATCCGATTTATAATTTAAAATATCTTCTACATCGTAGAGAGATAAATTAAGTAGTCCGGTACAATGCACTAACTGCCAAAAGTATAGACACACCAAATCATATAGCATTCTTCGCAGTGAAACCTCCCCGAGGGTGTTGACGGGGACGGGCTGGCAACAGTCCGCCGCTACTGTAGTTGTGAGGAATCTAGCTACGGTCAGACTTCTTATCTGGCTGTTCGTTGCTCCAAGCCGTCAGTCAAAATACCAAAGACAAAGGGTGTGACGCCAGCAAAATAGCTGTAAATAAAAGGGATATCCCGTCCAGACAGAGGGCAAGAGCCTGCAATCCGAGTCTGCCTAAGGAGGGGTGGAATTTTGTCAAGACCTTCGAGGAGCACGTAGCTGAATCTGGCGTGAAGGCCAAAAGGTTCACGATGCAGATCCCGCTGTTACTACTAAACAAGTTCATTGAACCGCTGCCGAAAAGTGGCAGGAAGATCAATTATGGATTCACGAAGGTGAGAATCACGACTTACAAGTCGGATGCCGATGCTGTAGACCAAATAGCATGCTTGCTGACAGACTCTCAAACATTTATACTGAAAGAGAGCTCTTAAGTGGCTCTTATACTAATGCAGACACCACAATTGTTAATGCGTCTTCTAATACATTCTACATCACAGCAAACTAGCTTCATTACCCCTAGTTAACAGCGTGGCAAATAAACAGCCTGTGTTTGTCCTCATTCAGGAGCCATGGGTTAATTAAAGGCGTATGCTCGGATGTAGGACACCGAATTGCAAGCTATATATGGCTAATTGTGAAGGTAAAGTAAGAGCAGGTAAAATGGCAAAGAAAAACTTTAACGTTTTTATGTTATACCGTTATTGCAACCATGACACAGCATCAGTAAGCTGGGAAACGGGCGCAAGTAGTTATCGACTGGTGTGAAATTATTTGCCATACGATGAGGAGCATGTATCACCTCTGAACAACTGACTCAAACGCGCACCATACAATCGGGGTAGCACAGACGTCAATGACAGAGGTGAGTGTCTCTTCAATTACTTACTAGGCACTAAGCTTCTGTTGTGTAACAAAGACAAACACTTCTTTTCGGATCACCGATACATTGAGTGTATTATTAAGGAGAGTCAGATAGAGTCAACAACTTCAGGAAAACGAACTTGCAGGTGCACATGCAAGAGCTGAAAAATCGTTTCCCTATGATTCCGCCATATCAGCCGAATAACAATCTTGTCTTCTCCAATAATACGAAGTATTGGTAGAATTAGACCCCCATAGTGGTCTCCAGAACTTAAAAAATTACAGAAAGACTGTAGGTAGCAGTTTAATTTAGCTAAGCTATCCCAAGGCGATCAAGATTGGAATATTTATTTCAACTTCCTTTGGTCATACAAGAAAGAGTTTGGAGAGCAAAAAGAAATGTTTGGAAATATTTCTGCAATAAAATTAAGAATACGGTGGAAGCGTCGCGACTTAGGAAAATAATAGCACAATCGGTATTTGATATTTAGAACAACGCCAAGTCAGGTACAAAACGTCATTTTACATTTACTGCCAACAGACTTGTTCTGTAAGCAATTGGCAGCGAAGTCAGCTCTCAGACTGAGGGAATCTTCCCAATTAGTCGCCTGCAATAAGAGGCATTCTAAGATATTTAGTAAGTTTCCACTACCGCAGATTTTCGAAATCCAATAGAATTGAAACTAAATTCGGTCCCCAATATTGCCTTCCTGACCAGAGAAGAGTGGAAAAAGAACGAGGTGGACAGGAATGCAGGGATAAGCATCTAAAAGCAAAATTAGATGCCAAATTCTCTTTCCGATTACTGATCTAACAAACAAGAACAAATCCTTTATACCGGGATTTAGACTCAATACTATAATGCACCCTGATGGAAAGCCACATGCTGGACAATAGTACTGGTAGAAATCTATTAAGACACCATACATGTACTGACTTATGTTCTGACCATTATCATTGGTTAAAAAAGCGAATTTAATCATATAATAACTAATGCAGCTTTCTTAGCAACTCCAAACAAAACTAACAAGCCGCCGGGTCCTAGAAAAATCACAAATATTGTAATAGAAAAGCTTGTTACTGAAAAAATGCAAGCTAGACGTCAATGGCAGATAAATCGTTCCCCTTTCACTCAGCTGAAATTGAAGTCTGCAGTACGCAAATTAAGAAAAACTTAAGTGTGCGGAAGATTACAACACTGAAAATCGTATAAAGAAACTGAGCCCAAATTCAACAGAAAAACATAACTCTCTTTAGAAAGCGCAAAAAACCACATTAAGCCGCCTGTGGATTCCAATATGCCTAAAAGGGTCGTGAGAGGTAATTGCGCTCGAAGAGAAGAGAAAAAGGCAATTTGCTTTGCGAATCACCTAGGGAAAGTATTTCAGACCAACTGCTCAAAAATCGCTTTTAAGTTGCCAATTGTGACCGACACCGCTATCGAGTCGCACTTGCATATTAAGATTTCTAGTTGTGAAATTAAAAAAGATCATAAAAGTGTGAATCCAAAAAAGTCGCAGGTCATGAAAAAAATATTCTAAAAATGCTAATGGAGCTACCAAATGTTGCTGTAGTAATGCTCTCCTTACTTTTTAATACAATTTTCAGCTTCAGATATCCAAATTCATGGAAAAAGTCGCAGATCATCATGGTAGAAAAACGAGATAAAGATTTAACACAGGCGTCTTCTTACAGACCAATAAGTCTCCTACATTGTCTTTCCAAAATATTTGATAAAGTGTTACTATCAAAGATGTCTCCTTTTTTGTGGGTTTTGTGCGGGTAAAATAAAAACATTATTCCCTTTGTCATTGTTCAAATTTTGGAGTCTTATCAAAAAAATAGGGAATTTACTGGTAAATTGACTAATTTCATCTCAGATGAACGTCCGGTAAAGGCTAAGGCTCAGGGGTTAGGTGCTAGGCCCAACACTATACATCTTGTATACAGCAGGTATTCCAACCGCTAATAATGTATTGACATCAACTTTCACGGAAGACGCAGCCATTGTATGCCGTATTAAATGTTTCATCAGAACGTCAAAGTTACTAGAAGAGCACCTAACTTTGGTCGAAGAATGGTTGGCCAACTGGCGAATTAATGAAAATGCACAAAAGTGTAATCATGTTACATTCTCACTAAGAAAAAAACATGTGTCAGCCGGTTCAAACAAATACCATCTTAGTACCACAGGCAAATGATGTAACCTATCGTGGCATTTACTTGGACAGAAAGCTCACATGGAGAAAAAATATATCCAGCAAAATAACTAGTATGCAAATAAGAGCAGCAAATTTATTCAACGCGGTAATAAAGCTGATTTGGATGTATGTTATTCAACTTTGGGGTAAGACCTGTACGTTGATATAATACAGAGGTTCAGTCAAAAATTCTCAGAGCAATAACAGGTTCACCATTCGAAATTAAAACATTCACAAAGATATTAGTATTCCTATGATAAAGATGGAACTAGAGGAGAACAGAAAGATATACGAGCTTAAACTCCGGGAACATTCAAATCCATTAGCTAATACCTTGCTACAATCTTGTATTCAAAACCCGCTCGAAAAGAAGAGATCTACCAGCCTTATAAAGAGCAACGTTTTTGGTAAAAAGGTTCAACCACAACCTTAAGCTTGTTTAGTTTTAAATAGATTTAAGATTTTTTTTACTTACTGTTCGGCTATAAATAATATTCAATACGGAACATCCTCCCGCCTACTGGAGGACTCAGGTTCTACAGATGAAGGAAGTAATGCGAGCTTACCATATCATTCATTTTTGGGTTCGGTTTGTCATTCCACCACTTTTGGCGTTGTTGTAAACTGATAAGGTATTCAGCGTGCCATCACTTCCAAAAGCCTTCAGCCATATGCTTTACTTTCTCCCACTTCTTTAAGCAATTTGTGTTTATGGTCGAATCAACTACAGGTTCTGCCCGCGCAGTAAATGGTCGCCCAATCAAAAATTAGCAGGCGTAATCCCAACCTACTTTTGTAAATGGTTGTTGAAACCTCAACCTCTCGATGGGCAAATCGCTCTCTATTTACATTTAACTAGACTTACGCAGTTTAAAACATCGTGTACCACCCTTCACGCTAAGCTACGTGAACCTAAACTCCAATATTGTTGTCTTAGTATGAATATAAGCCTTTAAATGTATGTGCTTAGCAATCATCTCAGAAACTTTTTGTTTAGAAGACAACCTACAAGAAACTGCTGATGGGTTCACCAATACACTCACATTTTTTATGTTAGCCGGGACTTACAGTTTAATTGTCAACTGACCGTCACGGTTATTGTTAAACAGGACATCTTCGAATCATATTGCCTACATGTGTAAGAATGATCAGAAAATTCAATATAAGTTTCTCAACAACTGCGCAAAACAATTTTTACTGTTCTTCTAGCCACAAATGAAAAGTGTTGCACGCTTCTGTGCAAAAATCTTTTGGGTCTTTTGGGTATACATTTTTATGAAGGAGAGGAGTTTTCAAATATGATATTCATACATACATAAGTTAAATAAG
Source organism: Bactrocera oleae (assembly GCF_042242935.1). Lineage (NCBI taxonomy): Eukaryota > Metazoa > Arthropoda > Insecta > Diptera > Tephritidae > Bactrocera > Bactrocera oleae. The sequence goes on from NC_091536.1 coordinate 28,287,768, forward strand.
TTTCAAATAACACTATATATTTAGTTAATTTCCATTAGCATTTTTAAATTCAGAACTATCCACTGATTGTGGAAAGACGTTCGCAGGGCTATTGAGAGGAGGAGATGGAATAATGTGAAAATATTTTCATATTTTATTATTTAATTATATTTTTTGTTGCATTCTTTTTTATATTTATGTATATTATTATAAATAATTTTGATTAAAAGTTGAAAATTTATTAAAAAAATAAAAATTATATTATTTACTGCGCAAAAGAATTTTTCCTTTGTGTTAAAGTCACTTCCCATGTGTTAAAGAGAGAAGCAAACTCACAAACATACATTTGTTTACATCAATTTTTGCACAAGGCTCTTAAGAAAATGATAGAAACTTTGTTCTGCGCGTTGACAAAACTTTTTCAGCTGTGACTGTTATATTACTGGTCAAATGACTGTCATTGTTCTTGTAGAGATTATTGGATGTCATATGTCAAACAGGCAACATGTACATGCATAGCGTGGGTGGCATGATGCCAGCAAAGATAAAATGCCAATGTATTTGGTTTCGTTGTAAAAACTGCAATTTAGCAAAGTAATATACAAAACATGGAAAATAGTAATTAAATACAGTGTTTAGAAAACTGCAGTCGAAGTAGCAGAAGTCACAATACTTTTACGTTTTACTGCTTCTACTGCCCGTGACTTTTTACAATGGTTATGCTACCGCCAATTTAGGTTAATTCAAATGCTTCAATTTATCAACGTTTAATCATTCATTAAATTATTTTACAACATGTGTCAATGAAACGAACATTCTCTACATTAAGGCTCGCGCCAGAGAATGTTAATAAATAGTGAAGCACATGTTAAAAACATTAGGCTGATTCAAAACAAATATTTAATTTTTTTTCGAAATCCTCACGTAAAAACTTTCGTGGAGATGTAAAAAGACGTCTGTGAAAAACAGGGCCCTTAATATTAATATTAAGAGGTCGCCCATTGCAGATTTCTATTTCCCATTTATATAACACGGAAAAAATGTTTCTTTAATTTTGGAGTTTTGCAACTCTGAACCAGTTTAACGGATTGTTAAACAATATATTCTTATAGGAAATTTGACGCTCTACAAAAAATTAACCCTTATGTTGGTAACCAACTTTACCGACGTCTTTTAGCAAATGGGTACTAGGGTACCCACGATCTGAGTATTAAAAATTTTGTTTATTTGCTTCAAATATTAAGAGTGACAATTTAAAGAAAAAATAATAATAATAACAACGTAGAATCGTAAATGACATCTGAAACCTATTTGGGACACCCCAGGTAGACGGCCGGCTTTTATTGTTTGGAGCCGAGCAGATGCCGTTCAAGAGAGAAAGAAAAACTCAAGGTTATTTCTCTGTTTTCTATCGCGCACTAGATTCGAGCATGTAACAGATTTTTGGTGAGATCAGACGTGTTTCATTTGGTGTTCTCTTGACAGTGAAAAAAAAAGCTATGGAACAATTGTCGAGAGCTGATTATGCTCGGTAAGTAAACGTTACATATATTTAACATTTGGTAATATTTTAATTACAATTTTGTGTAATATATTGTAATTATAATTATTTACGACGTATATCACATAATATTTAATTTATTAGGTTAAGTACAACCGAAAGGAATGAGTACTTGAGGAAACTACTTGGAGAACACGACAGGTATTCGATTAGGGTTTCTGATAGCGATGACGAAGACTGGATTCCAGCAAATAGAGCTAGAAAAGAATAAACCTTACATCCCTAGTGTTATGGGAGCGAATAAGGCACGGGAGCAGTTGTCGACAGTTTTTGGATTTCACGAAAAGGTTAACTAAGTGAAGAACTGGCATTGTCGGTGATTGAACATCGCACGGCGAATCCACAAGTAATGCGCCAATCCTCAACAAAGATTGCCATTGAAAGTGTATTAAACCATATACTGGCAGAAACAGTCGTGATTAATCCTGGTCCAGAGAATCCAAAAGATAAAACCGGAAGGAAAAAAGTAACAGGATCTTGTCATGTCTGCAATGCTTTGCCAATACGAAGACGGCGAAAGACACGTAAGGCCTGAATAGAAATTATATACAAATTTTTTCCTTTGCTTTCCATTGTGTACCCGGGTACCCGGTTGCTAATAGGGCGATGGCTAGAGTTTAAGCTTATTTAAAAAAAAAAATAAAAATTAATCAATTAAATGAACTCACAAATAGCTTTCTTTTAAGTTAAAAAACGATGATTTGAGAGCTTGAAATGAAATATTGAATTTTTTGTAAGCTATTCACACAAATACATCGCGGTGGGTACCCGGTTACTAACATAAGGGTTAAAAAAAAAAAAATGTATATATTATTATTTTGTAATTTTAAGTTTGACTTCGAATATAAGTGGTTAAGATAACCATGTTCTAAGCACACCATATATCTAGAGTGGTTAAAGATTTCATATGAGTGGTAATTGTACAGAAATTGTATAATTTAATGCCATATATGGTGCCCTTTGGTACCATAGCACATGTTCATTTTTGAACAATTCTAATTATTTCAGTGAGTAAAATATGCTATTTCAATAATTGAATTGAGATCAGCTAAAATGTCAAATAATAAAATAAGAGGAAAAAAAATAAAGATTTATAGTTTACAGGATTCGAACGTAAGGAAAAAATTCTTGTCCGGAAACCGTTCTAGAGTTCAAGCATGCACTATATCAGTTCGAACGTATATATGTACCTACCCGACGCCGTTTCGGAGTTTATGATAGCAAAAGCTCACATAAGAACATTGCCAACCTCAATGGCAATGTATGTATTTCACAGATGGTTAGCAATGCACCTTGCCTGCGGAGATGCGGCAAAAGAAAGGCGGTAGCGACAATAGACTGCTCTTACTCGTAGTTGTGCGCTGTTCCTCTATAGTCGCAGTGTTTGTTGAAAACAGTTCTTCTTGTGCGGCGCGAATTATGAAGCTGATTATAGCATGGAGTTCATTAGATGACTAGACTAGAATATATAGAATTTTTGTTTCCGTAGTGAGCCAATAAATCTTAGACAATAATCTACAGCACGCATCAGTCGAGACAATATTGAAATGTGCGATGACAGTGGTCCATGGATTATATGATCTCCCATTTTTAGAAATAATAGTTTAATATGATTTTTGGATTGATTTTTATGTTTCTCCAGGTTGGTTAAGGTTATCTCTGACTGCACACTTGACTTTGGACAAAATGCCTTCGGTTCTTTAAGCCAAGTAGGATCATCCCACCATATTTTTAAACTCGGCAAATCTATTGGCCATATGCCCCTAGAAGCCGGGTCTACAGGGTTGTGTGAAGAAAGAACGTGGTGCTATTGAGACCTTTTGAATGTTGTTAATATTTCAGGTGTTCGATTTGCGATCGCAAAAGCCATACAGTTCGTTATGTCCAAGTACAAACAATACTCTCCTTGAGATTTGCAGAATATTTAGCGTAGAGGGAGTGTCTCTGAGCTCTATCCAATGCACAGCAACGTCAGTAGGAACTGGAGTTTTCCAATATATTTTTAGAAGCCACAATTCTTGAAAAAAGATTTTAACTTAATTTGTGCAGGGAGTAATCAATGTGGCTGAAGAGTACCTTACGCAAAACGTAAATAAATCACTATTCGGATTCCATTTTAATCCAAGTAATTTAACATTTTTGGTTGCTCAACAGTACATGCGAACATCTTTCGCATATTTTCTTGTAGAAAAGTCAGGAACTCGTTACTGCCCTATTTTCATAAGTGTGTACTTTAAAAAAGTACCACTAGTTGCCTGTGTAATTTTAATAAGTCGTTGAAGGTTTCCGCACCTGTTTTTACGTTGTCCATGTAAAAATCATTGATAATTGCTTGCGATGCCAACGGATATGTATTTTGCGATGTTTTGGCAAGTTTTTAATCTAAAATGTTCTGATCGCTGATTGATTGAGCATATTGTAGTCATACACTGGTAAATATTTTCTACGTCACTGGACATATTAAACCGATGACGACGAAATTGTAACGGAATATCAAAAATCTCCCTTAAAAATAAGTAGCACTTCATTCAACGACGAGTTGTTGCTACTTCGAGCAGAACCATCAAAAACCACACGTAGCTTTGTCGTATACTATCGAGTTTAAGCACAGGGTGGTGCGTTAAGTAATAACTCGTTAGGTGACCTACTTACATATATCGAAATAGTCGTTTATAAAATTTGAATACTGTACTTCTAAATTTGGATTGGCCGCAAGCCTGTTGCATAAAGCGTTCTCTAAGGAATTTCCAAAGCTGTTCTCGTTAGTGTTGAATGGAAATTCGACGCTGGGTATTCCATCGCGCGATCTCGTATGTATCAGTGAAAACGATCGTTCTGCATTAAACTCATAAGCTGTTAACTGAGGTGCGCAATTGACATCTTCTGTCTTCTAAAATCGTGGAAGTTTTCGGTCGATATCTATCGTAACACGGTACCCCTACTCTTGTCTCACTCAGCTTGTTGGTTAAATCATCATCAACAATCCACCCCAGCATTGTAGAAAATGCACATGGATATCTGATACCCGTTCGCCCTTTAAAATCTCAAAAAATTTGTCATTTCCCAATACTATATCTATAGAATAAGGCATATAAAATAGTCGATCTGCAAAGTCTAATGATATGAATGAAATATATAGACGAAGCGATGGTTGATATTATTAGCGCATCAATATTGAACACTACTGTTATCTCTCGATGCAAGTTGCAGAGAAACCCACTCACGTGAAATTCCAGAAGTCTTGTTGTCCAAACCTTGCACAGGTATCCGTGCATGCATACGTTGTAAACCTAAACGACGAACAGCTTTCTGTGCAATAACAATCGGCATTGTTTTTTATACCTATACCAATCGTTTATTGTTGGGAGCGCTTGTAAGTTGACGTTGACTACGAAGTCTGCTGCTGACTCTACCTTTTGCGTCCACTGATTTTCTTTGTGTAATAGGCTGTGGTGGCACCTTCGGCAAGTACTGCATGTAAACTTTGAGCAACAGATGCCTGATATGTTCCCACTTCTCAGGCATTTGTAACATAAACTTTTAGTAACACTCGAGTACGTGATGACGCTGCCGGTATTACCGCCTCTAATGTTAAATATGTTAAAAACTTCAAATATGCATGAAGTGTTGAGAAGTCGTTGTCCGATTTGGCAAATTTGGTCTACTGCTTCACAGTAGTTTGATCGAGTTTAGCCAGGGGAATATGAATCAGGGAAATGTCGCGATTTATGCTACCTCTCCTAATGCACATAATCCGCAAATTTCATCATCTGCTTACGCAAAGAGGTATTTGAAACCTGTGTATTACCAATTACACCTAGTTCGTTGTAGCATGTACAAAGTTTACCCCGTGCCTCTATATAGTTATCATTAGTTGCAGGAATATGCCCAATTAACTCGTAAGCATTTTTGGTGAACTATCTTACTTCAATAATTGATATTTTTGGCAAGCAAAGTATGAAATACTGTTGTGAATCGAAGTTATGAAAGAATCGTGAAGCGGTTTCCATTCAGTCAAATCTCTAGCGAATGACTTGTTTTTCAGTTTAGGGAGAATACTCAACTTTGCTCAGAAACTTCTTTGCCCAAGCTATTTAATACCTTAGTTTGCGACGACAGAATATCAGTAACGGCTATGATGCGACATGTTGACTCAAATACTACAGATCGCTCAGCAACGCGTGATTTCTCTGCGTTTTGCAAACGAAGTTTCCCTTTTGTACTTCTTCCAAGGCATTTTCATCGTCATCGCTTCTTTCCATCATAGCTCGTACAATTTCACGATACTCTTAATCAGTTACTGGGGTATCGGCTCCGTTACCAGTCACAAAATTTAGAATATGTGTGACTGCTCCTTTCAGCATAGGTCGCTTTGCTTTCAACTTTAAATTTTTTCGGGTGTGTTTACAAAACCGCCCGCAATAATAAATTTAATTAAACTTTTTTCGCGCCTGTTCCGGCTCGAAGGACCATAAAGCCGTATGTTTAAGAACCGTGGAGGAAATAAAAAGATTGTCGATAGTTGCAATGTTCAACGAATGTCTGTATTTTTAATTCATTAAATTCAAAGCGAATAGCGAAATCCACATACATTGCTGAGGGCAGTCATAAAATGGACTAACTTATTGACGAATATTAATACGTCAGGTGACTATATCTGATCTGATATCTGATATTACCGTACATAAGTATCAATTAGAATAACAATTTAATAGCAAAAAAGAAAATACTTATGTAAAACAGCTAGAAAAAAAGGTAATAATGTGCGATTACTAATGTAATTTGTAAATACAGAGGGCCATGCTCTTATTCTTGTACGTCTTTATATTTACATATGTGGTTACGGAACACATACATACGTTTAGAAAATTTGAATATTTATGGTACTTTTAATTCCAATTCAAATATTTTTTTCGCCTTTTCATGTTATCCGTTATTGCATCAAATTTCTGTTCGTTTCTAGGTAAGTACGGCGATCAGGCTCACGATTCCAGCCCTGGTTCTTACGAATTACAAAAGTATATAAAGGCTGCACCCGAACTTAGATTTTCTTAATGGGTTGATACGTATGTACATATTATATGTATAATGTTACTATCAGAGAATATGCTCCACATCGATTTTTGTTTTTGAAATATAAGAAGTGTGGTGGAAGGGTGATTTAATTAATGATTTGTACTAAAGATGTTGGTAACGCCAATAAAATACAAAAAAACTCTCCTAACTCAAAAACATTTTTTTTCTTAAACTTTTAGATGTAGTACATACATACTACAGGGACCGAAAACTCTTCGATCTGACCGAAATATCACTTCAAAAAACAAAAATCTTTAAACTTGCCTTATACATAGTACTGTCATTAACCACAAAATGGAAAAAATTTAATTTCGTGTTTTGATAAAACATTGTTTCCTGATAAGAAAACATATACAAAATTCGTTGGGTGACCATAAAATGAAATAATTTTTTAATTTGCTGACATCATTGGCATCTTAGAGGAACGCGAATAAATTTTTTGTAAATACTTCAGCTTGTAATACGACGATAAATTAAAGGAATTCAAAAGACGAGGTCGAGATGAAAACAAACGTATATTGTAAAGGTATCGAATTCAATGGAACCGGTATCAAAATGTTTTAGGGCCGCACCGATGCATTATTCCGGAATGAGATTATGTCGAAGATTAAGATATAGTTTCATTTCAAGAAACGTTCTTTCAATGTTAGGTCAAAGACTTTTCTACCCTGTAGTACTATGTGGCATGCGTACTTCTATTGATATTACCAATGAATATTCAACATGCCTACTCAATACTTTTCTTAAAAGTAATGATTTGTACTTGTATGTTTTTATTTTGTAAAAAGTATATATATTTTCATATTTTTGGATTGTAGCCTGAGCAGCTTATCAGGAACCTTTGCCAACGCGAATCTCTCGATTTTGTTCTCATCCCATGTGGACATAATTCAGTTGGAAAAATCTCTTCTCATACAAAAGCACCAATTACTCATACCAAAGGATGACGTGAATGCATTTCAGAGAAACACATCAGACAACATTTGTGAAAATATTCTGGACTCACATCAAATTTCTCCTGAAAATCAAAAGTTAGCGTGCTACCCTTTCGATGGTCAACACTTACTCTTACAGGAATATCCGTATTCCGCAGGTTCAAAAGAACGTCTTGAAAGTAAATCATTTGTAAAGACAATTGCTGATTTAGGCTTTTTTCCGACAACTATGAATATATTAGATCGATGTTCAAATAACTTAAGCAGACTTTGCTTAAATATGTTGAGTGACAAAGTTCCAGGTATGTATTTTAATGCGATTACATAATTACTTCTTCAATTTTAGAAGTTTTCTGCAAGACAATATAATGCCTCTTATCAGAGAATATTAATGAATAGAGGAGGCGCAAATGTTAGCTGTCCTAAAATGTAAATTATTATAAGGAAACATCGAAAATGCGCAAGTACAAAAAGAAATAATAGAAATTTATTTTAATTTTTTAAAGAAAAAACACAGAAAATTAAAATTTAACAAGGAATGTTTACTATCATTCGAAAGAACATTCTTTGGAAGAACATTATTTTAAGAGTATCTCTTTCAAATGGTGGCCGGGGCTGAGTCTTAGATGGTCCATCTATTGAGTCCAATTTTTGATGACGCCGAATCGACTTTCCACGGTTTTCGTGTACACTGTGTATATTTTCTTCACTGCGTGCTGGACGTGGTCTATTCGGTCGAATAATATCCAATACTTATTGCTGGACCTTAAGATGGGTGATGGTGTTGAGAATAGTACGCTCAGTTGGCCGATTATGTTGACCATAAGTTGAGCGAAGCGCGAGTTATGTATAACGACGGCATGCACTGCACCACATCGCAGGATCCGCCAATACGTGACTCAAACAGCGGACTCAGCATATTTTGAGCTTGCTGGAATGTGCAGTACAGTCGGGCATAGCAGCAGGCTCGAGTTGCCGATCTGATGCGTGTGGCAGTCTGATTTGCTAAAGAGCAGAAACCAGTTGTGTTGTTAGTTCAGTGTTTGTTCCTGAAGAACCACAGTTACTATTCAGCAAATACATAATTGGCGCAGTCGGCGTTCCGCGGGCCAGTTCGGAAACAAAAAAAAATAATAATAAATAAAAATAGTTTAAGTAAAAGCAAAATCAAGTGCTACAAAAAAATTTTAATTTAATAATTATTTTAAATATCGGCATTGGAGGCTGCATTCTCTAATGCAGCAGCAAGCAATTCAATAACTTAACATTAAACGCAAATTCAGCGAATTGTAATATAGCAAAGGTGCAAGAAAAGTAAAAGCTTAATAGAACTTTTTCAAAAACTAAATTTTTATTTTTGGATAAATCTAAAAACTGAACACAATCGTTTAAAAAGTGACATATTAAATATATATATATATATCTATATAAAAAAAAAAACCCAAAAAATAACTCCAATAGAAGAGTTTTGTAATAAACAACAGTTGCAGTAAGAGCAATACAAAACAAGAAAAGACGTTAACTTCGGTTGCACCGAAGCTATAATACCCTTCACAAATACAAAAGCCCCTTACAAGAACTTGATTCCGAACGTTCAATTTTTATGGTAGCTATATGATATAGTGATCTGATCTGATCAATTTCTGTGGAGAATAATTTGTTGCCTTAAGCGATAACTCGTGCATAATTTCGTGAAGATACCTTGTCAAATAAACAAATCTTCCATGCAAGCACTTTACTCCGATCATTCAGTTAATATGGCAGCTATATGCTATAGTCATCCGATCTATACAATTTCTTCCGCGATTAGATTATTGCCTTAAGTAATAGTCCATGCCAAGTTTCGTGAAGATACCTCGTCAAATGAAAGAGTTTTCCATACAAGTACTTCATTCCGATTGTTCAGTTTGTATGGCAGCTATATGCTATAGTCATCCGATCTAAATAATTTCTTCGGATATTACATTATTGCTTTAAATAATAATCCGTGCTGAATTTCGTGAAGATACCTCGTCAAATTAAAGAGTTTCCCATTCAAGCACTTGATTCCGATTGTTCAGCTTGTATGGAAGCTATATGCTATAGTCATCCGATCTATACAAGTTCTTCGGAGATTGAATAAATGCCTTAAATAATAATATGTGCCAAATTTCGTGAAGATACCTCGAGTTTTCCATACAAGCACTTCATTGCGATTGTTCAGTTTGTATGGCAGCTACATGCTATAGTCACCCGATCTGAATAATTTCTTCGGAGATTACATTGTTGCCTTAAATAATGATACGTGCCAAATTTCGTGAAGATACCTAGTCAAATGAAAGAGTTTTCCATACAAACGGCCGTTCCGACAAATGAGCAGCTTCTTTTTGAGAAAAGGACAGGTGCACAATTTTAGATCGATAGCTTCAAAAGTGAGGAACTAGTTTGTATATATACAGACAGACGGACATGGCTAAATCAACTCAGCTTATCATGCTGATCATTTATGTATATATTTTATAGGGTCTCCGACGTTTCCTTCTGGGTGTTACAAACTTCGTGGCAAACTTAATATACCCTATTCAGGGTATAAAAATAACAGCAGCAGTTGTACGTGGAGAGCATTGACAATAGAATAAGCGGCAAGTGAATGTTATAGATTCAAAGCATACTTTTATAAGCTTATATTAATTTATATTTTACAATATTATTAAAATAATTTGAAGCATACTTTTACGAGAGGTAAAATACGAATTGTTAAATATACAAGATATTGTACATTTATTTATTGTATTCTATTCTATCTATACATAAAAATCTGTGAAGATGGCTCAAAATATACAAGATTGTTTAGTCGTCATTACCCAATTGCTGCAACAAAACGCCCAACAACAAAATATAACGTTTAGGCAAAGAGTCGAAAGGGACTTAAAATATCTAGCTCCTTTCGAAGGAAATGTAAAAAAATTGCCATCCTTCATTGAGGCTATTGACAGAGTACGAAGGGACTATATAGGACAGGAAGAAATAGTTTTTAGAGTGATCTATGACTTAAAAATTGGTTTTTCAGTAAAAAATTTTTTGCAAGCAAACCCACCTCAAGATTGGGCAACTTGTAGAGCTTAATTAAATAATTGATAATGTTACGGAATATTGTGCTTTCAGTGAGTCAGGAAATATAATGAAAGAAATATTTACAGGAATGCTTATACAAAAGATGAAGCAATTAGCAGCAGCATTCGCCTATATGGTACGAAATATAACGGCATGGACAGACATGACAAATACAATCCACAATTCATAGGGCAGGACGATGGAAATTCAAACCCTATGTTTTTAACAAAAAATATAAATCGGATTCATTTTCTCAAAATACTAGAAAGTTTAATAGTAACAGAAGCCCGAATATTCAAATAACAAACAATTATAGGAGACAAAATGGTAGTGAGCAAAATATTGATCGTTTCCAAAGTAATTCAATACAACATCCCCGTAATAATATTAATTATTATTCACAAAATAGTTCGGGACGATACGCCCAAAGAAATACAAACTTTTCAAGGCAAAATAATTATGACCCAAATAATCCCCACAGACAAACTAATCCTGGAAATTCAGGTCAAAATAATCAATATCGTAGTAATAACGGTTACGGTAATTCTGCATGGCAACCTGTACAGAATGGCACTCGGTAATCAAGACGCTCAAATGGCCCAACACACATGGAGGTTGACACTATGAGCAGAACAGAGGAAACAAATAAGAACGAGGAATTTTTTACCAATTAGCCTCGGAAAATGAAAATAAAATTTTAATTTCACTCACTCTATTTAATAAGAAATGGTGTGCATTAGTAGACCCAGGCTCTACCATAAGCATAATGAAAAGAGCCAGTTTCGAAAAGTATAATTTTCCAGTTTTAGAAAAAAATAAAACAATAATTAATACACTGAATGGTGAAATAAGGGCGAGGAACGAAAGAGTTAAGACATCATGCCCACTAGAATTTAGATACTCTCAAAATGCAAGAATGCTATGGTTAAATATGGATTTAACAAGCCATACGACCTTATACTGGGGAATGATTTTATATTTAAAAATGTGAAAACAATAAACATTGAAAACAAAGAAATGGCATTGAGAAATGGTGTCAAGCTTCCATTCCATAAGAAAATTATGCAGTATCAAGTTTATTCGTTGAAAGAAAGTAAAGTTAGTAAAATCCAACTCGACCATTTAAACCCAGATAAAAATAAAAATATAAGTAAACTATTAAAAAAGTACGAAAAGCTAATTTATAAAGAAGGAGATAATCTGACAAACACCAATACCGTTGTTCATGAAATTAGAAAACAACGGATCAGCAAATTAATTCCCGAATTTATAGATGGCCCCCCAAACATGCGGATGAGGCGGAAAGGCAAATTAAAGAAATTGAAAAGCAAGGAATAATTAGAAAAAGTCGAAGCAAGTACAGCTCACCAATAATAATTGTGCCAAAGAAATTAGATAGTTCCGGTATGAACAAATTTCGATTAATGGTTCATTACAGGAGGTTAAATCAAATTACTGTTGACGATAAATATCCTCTGCCAAATATTGATGGAATTTTAGATAAGTTGAGCAAAGCACAGTAATTTAGCACCATAAATCTAGCTAAAGGTTACCATCAGATCCTAATGGCACAAAAGGATATAGAAAACAAAGCTTTTGTGACTCCAGCAGGCCTGTATGAATACGTCAGGATGCCTTTTTGGCTTAAAAATGCTCCAGCCACTTTTCAGAGATTAGTGAACGTCATCCTAAAGGAACAAATTAATAAAATATGTGTAGTGTATCTAGATGACATATTAATATTTTCTACATCACTAGAACACATACATTCACTAGGAACAATTTTTTCAAAGCTTCAGGAAAATAACCTAAAAATCCAAAAAGAGAAACCGAATTTTTGGGCCACGTTTTGACAAAAGACGGCATAAAGCCCAACCCGGAAAAAAATTTAGCCATACAAAAATTACCAATTCCAACAACAGAAGGGCAATTAAAAGGGTTTTTTGGGACCACAGACTATTAAAGAAAGTTTATTAAAGATTACTCTAGAATAGTTTACCCAATGATAAAATATTTAAAGAAAAATAACAAAATAAATCCGAGAGATCCTCAATATATAGCCAGCTTTGAAAATTTAAAAACCCTTATCTCATCACATTCAATTTTAAAATTTCCTGAATATGACATATGAAATATGCGACGACAGACAAAGAATTCCTTGCAATCATGTATGCAGTGATTTATTTTAAACCATACATATGAGGAGCAAAATTTAAGATAGTAACTGATTACTGCCAGATTAAGTATCTAAATAACAAGTATAAAGGGAAAAAATTTGCACCACGCCATCAAAGGTGGCTTCTAAAACTCCAGGAGTACAATTATGAAATTGAGTATGTAAAGAGTAAAGATAACGTAGTAGCGGACTTCCTAAGTCGAATTGCCTTCGAAATTCGCCTTAAATAACAGGTTGGAACGACGATGAATCAAATTTTTAAATGTCGGATACAGTACATTCTGCAGAAGAAGAACTCCTTGAACACTTTGTAATCAAGTAAGAAATAGTGAATAAACATAAAGTTCAAATCATATTAATGCACAGCCCAAAACTTGAAATGCAGAGACTCCATGGGAGAAAGACGATAGAGATCAAGCCAAAGGAGGAAGAGTACAAAATAAAAGAGGTGTTTAGTCGGAACATTAAAGGAAAAGGATGTGTCGGCATATTCTCAGAAGTCACTGAATCTGATTATCATAAAATTTAGATATTAATGATTTCGATGTTTTCACATGATAATCATTTTAAATTTGTCAAATGTACAAAAAGAGCAACAGAAATAGAAAAAGAAGAAGATTTGCATAAGCAAATCTTACTTTACCATATGTAGTAATGAGTCAATGCTTAGCGGAATAAACGAAACTTACAATACACTTAAGGACAAAATATACTATCCCAAATTCAACGAGCACAAACAGTTAATAATAAATAACTGTGAAAATTGCCAAAGAGTTAAATATGATAGGAAACCAATAAGACCAAAGTTTAAACTAACAGAAACACCAACAGATAAAAACGAAATAATACATGTAGACGTTTTTCATTTCAAAAAGCACTCTTTTGTCACAGTTATTGACAAACTGACAAAATTCGCGGCAGCATACAATATAACTGATAGAAATTGGAGGGCAAAGAAGGCTATTATAATTGAACATTTCGCGAAATTTGAAAAACTAAAACAAATAATAATGGACAATGAATTCAGGGCCGAACAGTTGATACAGTTCTTAAATGCAGAAGGAGTAGAGGTACACCTAACAAAACCAAATTCCCATACAGGCAATGCAGACATTGAGAGGCTGCACTCAAGCTTGTTAGAGAAACTAACAGAAATTGATGATCCAAGCCTCTCAACAGAAATGAGGATACAGATCGTTATAGGTTACTATATATCACTCAACCGTTAAATGTACACCAAATAACGCAAATAATAGTATAGATCCAACCATTTAAAAAAAAAATAGACCAAGGGAAACAAGACATACAATAATACAAGAAAGAAATAGGTACAGAGAGGATTAAGAAGAAGTTAGATCGTCAGGGCCAATAAAAAACTACAAACGAGTACGACCCAAGAACGAACAGTATTTCCGAATTACCCCCCTGCAAAACATTCATGTAGCAAACATAAAGAGGCCACTTAAATTAGCTAAAGCAGAGAAGTTAGGAACCGAAGAAGAGGATGAGAGGTTGAGTATAATACTTGTAGTACATAATGGTGACCTACAAAATGTCTGCCAATGTATTTTCAGACCATGTGGATAATAATAGCATTTCTGATGACCACCATGAAATTGGTGACAGCGTTCCTCCAAGTAGCACCGATAATTGAATATGCGGGATACACCATGATTCAACTCAGCGAAATAGAAATCGTCAATGAAGTAAATACAATACTGCTGTTTATACATCCAAAAGAGCTAATAATTTTGGTAGAAGAAATGGAGGAAAATATAAGACAGGCAGAAATAAGTAACGAGGCATTCCTTTGAATGAAATTAAAATAATCAAAGTAAAAATTAGATTAATTACACCCAAGGAGGAGGAAAGAAATAAGAGGGGTTTAATTTAATTAGAGGGTTGTTCGGGGTAATGGACGATGAAGCCAGACAAGATATAATAAGTCATCGAGAAGTAATAGAGGGGAATACTATGAAAATAACGTTATGTACCGCATTTTGTTGAAATTGGTTAAGCAGATCTCAAGATATGGGTTTTCACCTAAAAGTGGGCTGTACCACGCCCACTGTTTAATTTTGAACGCGGTTCCCTTAAAGTCATCTCATATCATCCTAGAGGTAAAATTTAATGTCTCTGGCGTGTTTAGTGCTTGGTTTATCGCGCTTTTAGTATTCTTTAACTGTACCGTTATATGGGGAGTGGGCGGGCTTGTCATCCGATTTCACCTATCTTCACACCGTCAAGAGAAGTGCTAAGAACATTTGCTTCCAGTGAATTTGGTTATTATAGGTTTAGCGGTTTAGGAGATATGCACATTTAACCTATTAGGGGGCGGGACCGCGCCCACTTAAAAAAAAAATTGTACATGCAGATGCCCCTGTAACCCTGTGTACCAAATAACAGTCTTGTATCTTATTGCGGAGCTTAGTTATGGCAAAATATTTGTTTTTGATTAATGGCGTTTTGTGCGCGTTGCAGTGGTCCGATTGCGCCCATCTGCAATACCAACCGTCTTACGGTACCAAGAAACATGTGTACCAAATTTCATAAAGATATCTAAATTTTTACTCAAGTTACAGCTTGCACAGGCGGACGAACGGACGGATAAACAGTCACCCTGATTTCAACTCGTCTCTTTATGCTGGTCATTTATATATACATAACCATATATCTAACTCGATTAGTTTTAGGTGATACAAACAACCGTTGGGTGAACAAAACTATTATACTCTGTAGCAACAGGTTGCGAGAGTATAATGACGGGATTAAAATTTTAAAAGAATTAAATCAGATACAAAAGGAAAATAGAGAACTAGGGAAATTGGTTCTGTACAACGATCAAATGAGCAAACTAATGTATAATTTAAGGAAAATTGACGAAATTCAGGAAAATATAGCTGCCGCTAAAAACAATTTGGTACATCCCGGTATGTTAACAGAAGTAATAGATGTGTTAAGAAGAAATAGATGTTTTCGATATTGATTTCTATAAACTGAAATTAGACGAAATAGGAGTTGTGGCATACAAACAGGAAGCAATTATATTCGCTATACAAATTCCAAGAAGTTTTTTTTAAAGAAAATGTAAAATTAATTGCACCATTACCAAATAAACAAAACTTGTAAATAAATCAAGAGATGATTAGTTGTAATAAGAAATAAAGAACACTATGTGTATAAGGAAGAATTGTATCTTTTCTGATGATTGGAAATTTATGTATAATAATAGAAAACTAATTCAAGAAATAAGTGATGATTGGAAATTTATGTATAATAATAGAACACTAATTCAAGAAATAAGTGATGACACCTTAATAATGAACAACGCACATAATGAAAATCTCATTCACACTTGTGATGAAAGGAACTTCTTATTGCACAAATTGTAAAATAAAGAGTAATTAAGAAAGTTTTAGTAATAAAAAAAATAAATTTAATGAGACACTTGAGGATGTTGAATCAGTGTTAAAATTATAAATAAAAGAAGTCAGGAGACTTCTCAGAGTGGCTCTGGGGGAGTTATGTATAACGACGGCATGCACTGCACCACATCGCATGATCCGCCAATATGTGAATCAAACAGCAGACTCAGCATATTTTGAGCTTGCTGGAATGTACGGAACAGAAGGCGGTGCAGCAAGCGCGAATTGCCGATCTGATGCGAGAGCCAGTCTGATTTGATAAGGAGAAGAAAAGAGTTGTGTTGTTAGTTCAGTGTTTGTTCCTGAAGACCCACAGTTACTATTCAGCAAATACATAATTCGCGCGGAACACACTCTTTACAGAACGTGAATTTCGTAATGAAGTTGAACGATGTGTTGTTGATCGTTGTTAAGGCGTAAGTCTTTCCACAATGAAAATCTCAACAATACTGAATAAAATAACCTGACAGCTTGACACGACTCTTCCGTGATCTGTCAAAAAAAGGCTACTGAAAAGGGAACTTCTACTTGGATAACCCGTTACATTAAACTCATTAGGGGGGCCGCGCCCACTTTTTAAAGAGTTTAAGCCCAGGTGCCCCTTATTATTGCGTTAAGTTGTATTAAATTAGTATTTTATATATCTTTAATATACTAAATTTTAGAATAAAATTACATTAAGTGCTTTTCTACTAGTATGTTGCATAATCCCACAAAATTTAAAGCAGTGAAAATCTGATACCATAGTTTTATGGATAAATTTACAGAAAGTTGTTATTTTGCAGCGCAGAAAAAGTTTGCATACAAGTAGTTAAGTGGGAACTTTTCGCGTAAATACCAAGAGTAAAAGTGTCGGAGTGTTATAGTTTTACTTATTTTCGTGCAAGTACAAATTTTTAACGGTTTTTGTTTTATTTAGTTTGTTATTCAATTTGGTATATTTTCTTCCATAAAAAAAATAATAAAAAATTACAAACATGCCTGCTTTTTTATATCTCGGCCTGTTCAGAGCGGCCAAAGATACTAGCATAACGGGCAACACGTAACCATGTAGCAGAAAATATGAAGCAAAACCACCGACTTACTGCAACCAAAATCGCTCAAAATCCCTGATCCCTCTGTACTGACACGATTCGCAAAATTAAAAACAAAACAGGGTCCAATCGTCAAGTCGCAGATAGGAAATCATTCATATCATCAGTCAATAGGCAAGTGCATAATACTTTTGCGAAAGAGCACTAAAACAAGCCCCCGGGAGTTTTGGCAGAAGGTTATTTGTCCAATGAAAACAAGTTTGGGATCTTTGGAATCAAAGGCCGTAGGATTTAATGGCGAAAAACGAACAATGCACTCGATAAGGAAATCTTGATGCATACTGTGGAGTACGGTGGTGAAGAAGTAATGATATGCGGTTGCACAGCTAATAATGGTGTCGGCCGTATGGAAGTTATAGAGTCCACCATGAAAAAATATGCATACCTTAATATCTTAAAAATAAGGATAACGACCCGAAGCATACAGCATAGACATAGTTAAGCTTTGGTTACATTACAACCTTACCAAGCAGCTTGAAACACCACCAGATTTTAATCCCAAAAAGCACCTGTGGGATTCACTGGAACGTAAAATCCGCCTACGCACAATTACCTTTACGCATATGATCAAGGATGTGCTGCAAGAGGAATGGGCTCACATCCCTTCGACAGAAACCTCTCAGCTTGTCTATTTCATGCCAAAAAAAACGTTTTACAAGTAAAACGTTTGGGATATCTGACTTCCTTTTAAATTGTAGGAAAAATTCGTTGGAAAAATATCTTTGTTCGACTTTTGTATCCTTTACGCAGATAATGGATTTTTATTCGTCGGCATGTTTTGCTTTGTTTAAATGTTGTTGTCGGAAATTTAATTACTGTTATTTTCATAAAACTACATGTTTAATATCCTTTAATGAATATCAAATAAATTTGTTTTAATAAAAAGGATATAAAATTATTTTTTCCAACGATTTATATTTGTTAGAACCTTGTACACTAGACTGCTTGCTTTTTTGAACTATATTTTTTTTTCAGTTCCATGGTGAAAATTTGTTGGAAATACCATAAAAAAAAATTCCCTAAAAATTTTGGACTTTAATTTTAATATTAGGCACTAGACCAAGGCCTGTAAAGATTTCCCATATAAAATACACGTAAAACTTGATTTTTTTTCTTAATAATTTAACTTAAAAATTCCATACCACTTTAACTTAAAATCTCTGTATCTCAAAGGGTATTAATATTATTGATTTGGTGTCAAAGACTTTTTTGTAGGAAATTAAATTTTCTACAAGTTTTCTGTAGCTAGTATTGTTTACGAGATAAATCCAAAAAAATGCGAATTTCATGGAAAAATTAGGTTGGGGGGCCGTACTACCCCGCAGGTGCAAGTTATAATTTTACCGCAGTGGAGACTTTTGTAGAGCATTCAATTCTGAGGAATACCTAATGATGGGTGAGATAATCCCATCAAATGCCGCTGAGTTATAAAATTAAAAAGGAAAAAAATCATGTATTTTATATGGGAAATCTTTACAGGCCTTGGTCTAGGTCTTAATATTAAAATTAAAGTCTCAAATTTTTAGGGAATTTTTTGTTATGGTATTTCCAACAAATTTTCACCATGGGACTTAAAAAAAAAATAGTTCAAAAAAAAAGCAGTCTATTGTACACAGACTTTTTTGCCTAATGTAGATATATGTATGGTGTTTTTGGTGCTACTTGTTTAGCACAGCTCCATCAAAGATCTTGCCTGAATTCAAATCTTATCACAGATATAGTTTTATTCCTTTTTTAATTTTTATAAACCTTTTTTATTAAATTTAATTTAGCAATTTTAAAGAAAAAACCCTCATTATATAAATGTTCTTCAATTTCTGTTATTTCTTTTTGTTATTTTAAATTTCCTTAATATCCACGCCAAAGAACATCTGCGCATGCATGCATTTGCCCTTTCCTTCTAAGGTGGGGAAAATTTGCTTGGTTTCTTCTTAGAATGGTGTAGTTCCCTTTTAATAATTTTCATTTTAGTACAGCAAACATTTGCCCCTTCTCTATTTATAAACGTTCTCTGTCTCAAGTATACTAGAATAACGAAAATCATTGTATTTAGTATATGGAAGCTGGCATAATAGAAGATATGTTTATACATTTTCGAAATTAAGCTTTAGTACCTTCGATGAACGTATATTTTTCATTTAATTTTGCTAAAATAAGATTACATATTGACCGATTTATTCGATACAAGGTCAACCGAAAGTTTGAAGGTTTTACATTAGATATAAGGGGGTTCGGAGCATTGAATGAATTTTATCTATTTTAGATACAAGAACGATTTCACTTATTTTTAACACAAGAACACATTTCGGTCGGGAAAATATTCTCATTAAATTTAAGCCATGAAGTTTTATTCGCTAGACGGAATACCTTAAAGGCTCTGATTGTTATCTTCCGATTTCACCTTCTTTTACTTTTACTAAATATTGGATAACGAAGAAGATATTTTAAGAAAATTGAGCGAGAATATTTCGCTAATATCAATGTATTTCGGTACTGTGTGATATGGATCGTAAGGTGAATCGTAATATTTCACACACCTTTACTATTTACCCTATCAAAAGAATTATCAGTGTATTGGACCATTTGATTTCTTTGCCGAAAACTTTTATTAGTTAATTAATATTTAACATTCCTATTTAATATTAAATATTAATAAATTTGTTTAATTTTACAGCTTACAATATAAAATTAAAGATGCCATTCCGAGAAAACGATATTATTTTTCAAAACTCATTTAAAGTCAAAATAGCACGAATTGTTACAGATACCACTACCAAAGATATTCTTCAAATTTCAGTCGACGTCATCAGCGAAAGTTTGGTTCTTCACATTTTCTTAATATCAATCAGTAATTGTGGTATACCATGTACTGCTGCCAGATCAAACGTTATGAGACCCTTACTACCATTTATTGGAGATACCATTACCTTTCTGTTGCCATTAATGCAGGATACATACAATAAACGCCGGAAATTTAAATGCGACGGTAAAATATTTCCTGTTATTTTCTCTATGATATAAAGATGTGAATATGTAGAATATTTTGTATGTATAATCTAAGAAAATATAAAATTTGATGCTGTCTGGATGCATTCGATGTTGTAATTGCATCTTGATTGTCAAGTCACTGCTAACAACATACCTATACATAATTTTTTTCAAGATATCTATAAAAAAAAATTGTGTTACATATTGATCATGAAATAATTTGCACAAATAGTGAATTTAATTTGGTGATTAAAAATTTTTCGTTTTACAATTTCCCGAAACTTTCTGGTCTTACCTTACCCTCTCAAGTCTAACAAGTAAGGAAGGGCTAAGTTGGTAGAAATACTTTCAGGCGTTGCAAAACTTTATATTAAAAAGTGTTGCGAAACACTACAACATGCATTATTCAAAGAAACCGAACTAATTAAAATCAAATTTGGTATATATCAACTCAGTGGCGGATTTACCAACAGGCCTAGGTCGGCAAATTTTGAAGAGCGGCAGATTTCGCTCATACAGTTTTTTTTTATGTTTAGAGAAGTAAAAGAAAAACAAACGGTTCCACCGAAGCTATAATACCCTTCACAAGTACAAAAGGTTCCTTAGAAGAACTTGATTCCGATCGTTCAGCTTGTATGACAGCAATATGCTATAATTATTCGATCTGAACAATTTCTTCAGAGACCCTATAATTGCCTTAGATAATGATCCGTTTTAAATTTCGTCAAATGAAAAAGTTTTCCATGCAAGCACTTGATTCTGATCGGTCAGTTTGTATGGCAGCTATATGCTATATCCGATATGGACCATTTCGACAAATGAGCAGTTTCTTGGTGGGAAAAGGATATATGCTAAATTTAGGATCGATATCTCAAAAACTGAGAGCCTAGATCGCGTATATACCGACAGACGGATAGACAGACAGACGGACTCAACTCAGCTCATCATACTGATCATTTAAGTATACATTTTATAGGGTCTGCGGCGTTTCCTTCTTTGTGTTACAAACTTCGTGGCACACTTAACATACCCTGTTCAGGGTATAACAAGAAAAAACGTTAAATTCGGCTGCACCGGAACATGCTTCAAATATACAAAAAATTTCATACAAGAACTTGGTTTTGATCGGTTAGTTTGTATGGCAACTACATGCTATAGTAGTGCGATATCTGACATGATGGTGGACTAAAGTATCAAAATTTAGAGGCGGCAAAGTTGATTAATCTTCAGGCGACAAATTTATAAATCCGCTACTGTATCAACTTATGGCAGCAACTCCACTCATTTCAGATTTAATCGTAATTTTACTACGCATGGTAATTCTACCTGCTAGTTTGACATTTTATTGTGTACGCCTTTCGTTTCGTTTTAATGACAAATAATTCGCGAGCAGTAAAAACGTGCCTACACTAACGCCCTCCTTTGGTGACCCTGTGATTTTAATATAATTTTTAAATTCTTGCAACATGGTGCTACAGAATATAATAGTTTTGTTCACCAAACGGTTGTTTCTATCACCTAAAACTAATCGAGAAAGATATAAGTTTATGTATGTAGTAATGATCAGGATGACGAGCAAACTAGTAAAGAAGAGTTCATAGACACAAAACGCCATTAATCCATAACTAAGCTATAAATTAAGACACCGAACTAAAATTTGGCACAACTAATCACAGCAAGGAAGAGTACCTGCGGTTTGAAAATTTGGCAGTGGCAGTGGCCCCGCCCCGTAACAAGTTTAATGTATATATCTTCTAAACCAATAGAGTTATACTGACTAAATTTTCACAAGACAAATTATTTTAACCCTTCTGATGATAGTGTGAAAATAGGTGAAATCGGATGACAACCCGCTCACTCCCCACATAAGGCGGCAACACTTCAAGCCCTTAAGCTGTAATTTTTTGGCTGTGTACTTTTCTGTTTTTATTTTACAAAATTCTTCAAGTTTAATTGATTTATTTTTACTATTTTAATACCATTTTTAGTGATTTAACTCTCAGTTGCAAGATAAGTATCAAATGTTCCTAAATTTTGTGCAGTATTAAAAAGTTGAAACTTTTGAATTTTTGGTGCCGAGTCTGCTTTTTGTTTCATTTTGTTTTATTTCATTAAATTTTATCTCTTTATTTATCTTATTTACTTCTTTATTCACTGTATTGCATTTAGCTTTTTATTTGTTCCAGTGCTTCTAAAACTGCTCGCTATATTGCTTTTCAAACTGTCTTGGTTTTAAACTTTGATAAAAAAATTGCTATTATTTTTTCGTTTATTCTTAATGAATTTATTATTATTAATATTTTATTAACACACTAATTTATTATATATCTATTAAATTTTTTTCTACTTACTCTTTTATTTGATCTTCAATCTTGTTGTTTATTATGTCTTGTAACTTCCCCAATTGTAACATTAAAGGCGAGTCAGATCGCTACGTTTCATGCTGACTTTGTGATGGGCTTGCGCATATTAAATGTGCTGGACTGACAGGTAG
Source organism: Bactrocera oleae (assembly GCF_042242935.1). Taxonomy (NCBI): domain Eukaryota; kingdom Metazoa; phylum Arthropoda; class Insecta; order Diptera; family Tephritidae; genus Bactrocera; species Bactrocera oleae. The sequence goes on from NC_091536.1 coordinate 28,310,589, forward strand.
AATCTTAGATTCCATTCTCGACTATAAGGGATTGTATTGGGCTTGTTTAAATTGTAGATCTATTGAAATCGATCTATTTAAAGTTTATAGGGAGACACGCAATGGCTTTAACGAAATCGGCCGTGATCTTGTAACCCTCACTGAAACATTTGGTACTATGAAAAATTGTTCAAATCTTTTAAGTGCCTGAATGATTCTCACGAATCCTCTAAACCTACTCCTAAGCGTAAACGTTCTTCCGATGAAGTAACACTTAGTTCTTCTTTACAGAAAAGAACGTCTTCTCCCAATGACCTAATAAATCTCTCTTCTCCTTGCCCTCAAGGTGATAAGCCGTCAACTTCCAAAGGGCTCAATTCCCCAAAAGCTCTATCTAATAGTAATAAGTGTCTCACAATTCCAGAGGCTCCCCCTAATAATATAGTAGCATCAGTTAATAATATGATAGTTATTCCACCTAAAAAGTCTATATTTATTTCTAGACTTGCCAAAGATACCTTGGTGGAGGACATTAAATCTTACATTTCGTTACGTTTATAAATCGATAATATCAATATCCGTAAATTTAACTTCAAATATGATAGAAGTATATCATCGTTTAAAATAGACGTATCTCTTGAAACATTCAAAAAGATCTTAGATAGTTCAGTCTGGCCACTGGGGCTTTTGTACGCGAATTTAAACCTAAACTTAGAAGTCAAACTGAGGAAAACATTGTTAAATTACCAAAAGCAACCACCGATATAAAAAAACTGATTGGTATAAATTCGCTAAGCATTTATTATCAAAATGTTAGAGGTCTTAATACAAAATTAACCAACTTGTATTTAAACAGTTTCAATTTTAATTTCCATATAATTGGATTTACAGAAACAAGGTTAAAACCTCACATTTCTGATAATGAGATTTTAAACAGCGAATTTCAAATTTTTAGATGTGATCGACTGAACAGATTTGGTAGAGGCGTTCTATTTGCCATGCATTCCTCTATCCCGACTGAAAATGTTCTTGTTTCAGGGACCGACTCATTTGAATTTAAATGTATTAGAGTCTACGTTAATAGTTGCTTTATTTATTTAACCCTACCTTATATACCACCCCACTCGGACTTATCTGTATATATGCAGCATGCTTCTTTAATAAATAGTGCTACCTCGATGGCAAATAATGCAGATTCAATAATTGTATTAGGTGATTTCAGTTTACCGTGTGCTTCGTGGAAACCTTTCGATGCCAAACCGTGCCGATTTGCAATCGGTCATGTTTTATTGAGTTTTTCGAAAAAATGTCCGAGTTGGGTCTGAACCAAATTAATTTGATTCCGAATAAACTTGGTAAATGCTTAGATTTAGTATACGTTGATACCTCTTCAAAGTGTTCCGTTATTCAGAGTAATCCTCTTGTTCTACCAGAGGACTCATATCATCCTGCTTTGGAAATATCTGTCGAAATCTCAGGCAATGTACGGGATAATAATTATCAAACTTCGTGCTTCTGTACTCGGTTTAACTTTGCAAAAGCTAATTTTAAAAAGTTAAATACAGAACTTTCTACAATAACATGGCCTAATTATAATGGTGGCATTGAATTGAGTGTCTCTCATTTTAATAACATTATTACGAAATTATTTGAAAAGCATGTTCCAATAGTAATTGTTAATAAAGCAAAAGTATAAGTCCGTGGTTTTCGAAAGAGTTATATAAATTGAAAAACAGAAAAACTCGAGCTTTTAAACATTTAAAATAAACCGGTTCACTTGTCGACTATTCTAAATATTCTCTATTGCGTCGACAATATTTTGACCTAAACAAAAAATGTTATAATAATTACCTAAATAAAGTAAAAAAGAATATTGTAAGTAATCCATAATCGTTTTATGATTTCGTCAACTCCAAACGCAGGATTTCCAAATTTCCGTCCGCGATGAAATTCAAATCTATCATTTCAAGTGACAATGATATTATACCCAATATGTTTGCAGAATTTTTCAAGTCAAACTACTGTAATAATTCTTCCAAAACTTTTTCCTACCAGCACGTGCTGTGTTCGAATACTTTAATTAACGCTCAAATTATTTCTGAAGAAGCCGTCCTACTTAATTTAAATAAGTTAAAACCATCTTTTAGTTATGGCCCAGACATGATACTCTCATGCTTCCTAAAAAATAGTGCCAAATATATTTACTTGCCTTTGACAAGGATATTTAATTCCTCTCTTAAACACGGTATATTTCCTTCAATATGGAAACAGTCATTTATAATTCCTTTGCATAAAAGTGGATTTAGATCCAACATTGAAAACTAGAGGTATCGCAAAACTACCAGTTATACCTAAACTTTTTGAAGCTATCATCACTGACCATATAACCTTTGCGATTTCTCCGTTAATTTCCTCACCTTAGCATGAATTTCGTAAAGGGAATTCGACTACAACAAACTTACTTGAATTTGTAAACCATGTATCATTGGGTTTTAGGGAACATAAGCATACGGATGTTATATACACAGACTTCAGCAAAGCTTTCGATAAAGTAAATCTCTCGATTCTCATACATAAATTTAATCTGCTGGGCTTTCAGCCAAGATTCCTTCAATGGATATCTCCTATCTTTATAATAGAACACAACGAGTGATATTTGAGGATACACCTTCAGATACAATTAATGTTTCTTCAGGTGTTCCGCAAGGTAGTCATCTTGGACCGATTCTGTTCTTGTTGTTTATTAACGATATCTCTTCAGTAATAGATTTCTCAACAATTTTATTATACGCTGACGACGTAAAGCTTTTTAAATCATACACTTCAACGAAAGAAAGGTTTCTGTTGCAAACAGACTTAAACAATTTGGTTTCATTGTGTGATAGAATTGATTTGCCATTGAATCTCAATAAATGTAAGATGATGTGCTTTTCCCGTATATCTGTGCACCACTCTTCTTATGTAATAAAACACCATATTCTGGAGCAAGTTTTTAACTATGTTGATTAGGGAGTTAATATGGACTCTAAGCTTAATTTTAGTATTCATATTGATACCATGGTCTTGAAAGCAAAAGCTGTCCCCAGTTTTTTTAACGTTGGTCTAAAGAATTTAGAGATCCGTATATTACTAAAACACTTTATACAACTTTGGTTAGACCTATATTGGAATATGGCCCTGTTGTATGGAACCCTAGCTATCAAATTCATTCTGACAAGTTAGAGTCGGTTCAAAAACAATTTTTACTTTTCGCCTTAGCGCATTTCCGATTGGATTCTTGGGTAAGTCTACCTCCATACACTAGTCGTTTAAAACTAATTAATCTACCTACACTTTCTAGTCGTAGGGAAATGCTTGGCATAATATTCTTAGTGAACATTTTGAATGGAACTGTTTGCAGTTCTTTTCTCCTGTCTGAAATTAAATTTAATATCCCGGTTCGTTTTTCGAGGCAGTTTAGACCTTAACTGCTAAAATCCTGTAGATCAAATTTTGAACTAAACGAGCCATTTCGCCGTATATGTCATGATTTAAATTCTCATTCCAGCACATTTGACTTATCTGACTCACTTTTCAAAATTAAAAAGACTTTATTGTTTTCTCTTAATAAATGAAAATGTAACAATTTATTATATTGTAACTTTAGATCTTGGCTGTTGAAATTTTTGTTTCTGTAGCTGAGCAATTTTAGATATCAACTCTTAAAAAACCCTCTTGCCTTTTCTGACTCGGCTAATTCCGCACGTTTCCTCAGTTTTGTTAAACGTTGGTCTAAAAAATTTACAGATCCGTATATTACTAAAACACTTTATACAACTTTGATTAGACCTATATTGGAATATTGTATGGAACCCCAGCTACCAAATCCAATCTGACAAGTTACAGTCTGTTCAAAAACAATTCTTACTTTTCGCTTTAGCGCATTTCCGATGATTCATAATATTCTTAGTGAAAACTTTGAATGGAACAGTTTGCAGTTCTTTTCTCCTGTCTGAAATTAAATTTAATATCCCGGTTCGCTTTTCGAATCCTGTAGATAAAATTTTGAACTAAACGAGCCATTCCGCCGTATATGTCATGATTTTAATTCTCATTCCAGCACATTTGACTTATCTGACTCACTTTTCAAAATTAAAAAGACTTTATTGTTTTCTCTTAATAAATGAAAATGTAACAATTTATTATATTGTAACTATAAATCTTAGCTGTTGAAATTTTTGTTTCTGTAGCTGAGCAGTTTTAGATCTCAACACTTAAAAAACTCTCTTGTCTTTTCTGACTCGGATAATTCCACACGTATACGGCTTGCGCCCCTCACGTCGGTTGGGCGGGAGGAGGGTAATCGTTGGGTTATTATTATTATAACGGTTATATATTTAAAACTACTAAAAGGGTGATAAATCAATAACTAAATGCGTCAGAGACGATAAATTTTACGTCCAGGACTGCACAAGAGAGCTTTATAGGAGCCGGTATCAAAATTGGGGAAAATTGGGGACAATGGGCGTGACACCGCCCACTTTTAGATGAAATCGCATGTCTCGGAACCCATTCGAAAGATTTCTACCAAATTCGATACATAATATTCGCTTCATATTTCTAAATTACAGCATGAAAATGGGCGAAATCGGACTACAACCACGCCAACTTCCCATATAACCCAATTTTAAAATACATCTAGTTCTTTCACATTCCGGTATACATATAAAGCACCAACCAATAGAACCAGACAAAACTTTGCACGAATAGAGCTTTTGAAATGGGCCACCTTATGACCAAAAACTGTTCAAATCGAACCATAACTGTTCAAGCCCTAGGTACCGAATATCTGGACCTCAGCTCATAGTTCCCTTTATACCGAAAATATCGGTCAATATGTAAGGTATATAATTGAAATTCGGAGAGAATCCTTTCCTGATAATAGTATGCCTAAATGTCAAAAATGGGTTGAATCGGGTCAATACTTTCCTTAGCCTATTTATAACTAATAGAAAGACTTTCGAACTTCCGAGTGACTTTATACATATATCTTCCAATGTGAGTTATGCGTTTTATGTTTGCTTCAAAATATACATTTCAATGAAAATATGAGACCATATTTTACTAATAGCATTGTATATTTGTACCTAAAATGGAACAAAGCGGGTGAAAAGTTGACCTAGCCCCTGTTTAAATAATATCAGACTTTTCGAACATCCGGCTGACTTTACTTCATATAGATTGGTGATGGTATGTGAGGAACTTTAATCAATCCCTTTTATTAGTATGTGGTATTGGCTAAAAAAAATAAAATCAGGTCGATACTACCCCCAACTCCCATATATTACATATAATGATTTTCGTTTTTCTAACCAGTTTTATGCCGAATACTGGCAACATGTTGCAACAGAGTATAATAGTTTTGTTCACCTAACGGTTTATTGAATAACCTTAAACTAATCGAGTTAGATATATGGGTGACTGACTGTCCGTCCGTCCGTCTCTCCGTCTGTCTGTGCAAGTTATAATGTGAGTAAACATTTATACATAATATCTTTATGAACCTTGGTGTACATATTTCTTGGTACCGTAAAACGGTTAGTATAGCCAATGGGCGTTATCGGACCACTGCTACGGCCACAAAACGTAACTAATCAAAAACAAATAACTTGCCATAACTAAGCTCTAAAAAAAGATACAAGACTGTTATTTGGTATACAGAATCACATTAGGGAAGGGCATCTGCAGTTTAAAGTTTTTTTTTTAAGTGAGCGTGGTCCCGCCCCCTATTATGTTTAATGTGCATATCTATTAAACCGCTAAAGTTATAATAGCAAAATTCACTGAGAACAAATGTTTTTAGCACCCCTATTGACAGTGTGAAAACAGAGTGAAATTGGCTGACAACCCCGCCCAGTCCCTATATAACGGTACTGTTAAAAACTACTTTCAACCAAATTCGGCAGGTAACATTCTTCTCATATATCTATGTTATAGTGCGAAAATGGGAGATCGGATTACAACCACGCCTAGTTCCCATATATCACCATTTTAAATTCCATATGATTCTTTCACATTTTACTATGCTAATCCAACAAAATATATAAAGAAATCTCATACGAGTATACCGTGTGCCTTTGAGAGAGTATAAAATGTTCGGTAACATTCGAACTTAGCTCTTTCTCACTTGTTTTTCATATATTTTTTTCTTATGAGAAAAATTTAGTATTGGTGGACCAGACGGTTTAACTGTTATTGGAGACATTTATGGAAAGAACCAATGTGCTTTTCGAAGTGGAATTTCGGTGGAGGTTTGTTGATGGTGTGGGGTGCTTTTAGCTCCAGTGGTACCTTAGAACTCCACTTTCTATCAAAGCGGATGTAAAGCCTAGATTATCAGAGTGTTCTCTCTGACGGTTTGCTGCCTTATTTGGCTAAAAACTCCGACAAAAATTTCATTTTTCAAGATAACGCACAATTTATGTAAGTGGATGCATAAAGCAGGTTTGAAGAGCACAACTTCTCCACGATTTATATGTTATGGATAACTTATGGCGACTGCTTGTACGCCAAGTGTATGCCGAATATAAACAGTACGGATCAATTGAAGATCTAAAAGTGGGAATTTGTAACATTTGGCGACAAATTCGCTCTGACGTTTTGCAAAATCTAATAAATTCTATACAGAATTTATAAAACAATTGAAAATTTAATAAATTAAAAATAATTTAAAAATTTTCATTAGCAAACTACTGACTTTAGCATTTGTCTTAATGTATTGTGCACTTAATTTAAATAAACGCACTTTTTTGTAAATCTTATGGTACCTTTCCACGTCCCAAACCATTTTTTTTTTCATTTAGATATAGAATCTTTTTTAACATGGTTACAACTTTCAAGAAATTACCATTTGCTTGTACTGTACTAACTACAAAGGGACCTTATCATTTTGTCGCGCACCTAACATCGATCTTCTGAACGAAGTACTTTTATGTTTTGGTGATGATATTCATAAGGAAAATTGGATATTTCAGCACGGAATATTTGCGATTAAAAATGAAGCCGTACTGGACCGGCCTGTTTGCAGTCCAAATCTCAATCCTATTGGGAACATTGGGCAATTCTTTCTCAACCTATATTTGAGAATAGAATGCAGTTTGATAGTATCAAAAGTTTCTGAAATTAAACCAAGACTGGATAAAAATTGATCAAAAAACAATAAATAGATTAATTTGGGCAATGCCTCGACGCCTACAGCAATTCATATTAAAAAAAAAATCCAAAACCAGTTTTTAGTCAACTTTTCACGAGTTTTTACTTCTTTATTAAAAAACATGATCTTGGTCTCATATTTTTTTCGCTTTAGATGATTAATTTTGAATTCCTTCAATTTCACAAAAATTACTTTAAATATATATTTTTCTCATAAACATATATAAATAATAAACATAATATGCAGAAATAAATAATGTAACGTTACTTTTAGACACACCTATATAACACAATTACGGTATTCACAAGGTGTCATATAGTGTCATATCGTCATATTGTATTATCTTTTTATGACTGTCATATCAACACTGTTGTTGTTTCCCATACAAAACTTAAATACGACCAATACAACTCGGCGAGGTATGTTTTTTGAGTGTGCTATTCTATTAGCTGTATCTGTTTACTTTTTTTTATTGTTGACGTTTAAGTTAAAATATAATAAATTTCATTAATTTCTTTAATAATATGGAAGAAAGCCACGATATTCAGAAAAATTGAGTTGAAGAAAAGTGAAATATAAAAATAATTTGTTGTTTCTGTGGTTTGAAATGATTTTATTGCAGTGTAAACCAAAACGGCGTCGTTTCAATATAAAGAAAGTTTTCCCATAAAGAAGCTTTAATTTTATTTTTGTCACTTTTTCATGGCATTTTTGTATTCTTAATTTTTCACTACCAGCTGGTGAAGTGTAGAAATATTACACAATATGACATACAACGATTAAGGGGTGCTCACAAATGTCGTCTATTTTAAGACTACTGAAATACGGCATAATACATAAGACAAAGCTTGTGAATTCTCTAAATGTAAAGTTTTGTTTTGGTTTAATATTCATTTCGTATTAACTCAAGCGAAGAGGCTAAATTTAATACATTGAGTTGATGTGCAAAACGTTACCCAGAATATTGATGATTTAATAATAACACTGTTGTAAGAGGTGTTAAAAAGATTTGTCCTGTGTAAATTTGTGTGATATAGCTTGAATGATTTGGGAGATATATACATTAAACCTATTAGGGTTCTGGTGTATGAATTTAAAAATTTATGCAAACTAATCTCGAAAATCAAACGGGTGGGCGTCATACCCTTATCCGCCTGGCTTAAGTTTTATCCTGTCAACAGCAGTTTCGTTATAGCCCGCTACATTTTGGAATGAAAGCTCGTTCCGTTCATCCAAAGAGTCAAGTCAGGGTTAGAAAAAGTGCGCATTTTCTTGCACCGACGGACTGTAAATGAAATACTCTTCACTATCTGAAGATAATTCTGTCCCACCACTTCAAACATATTGTATAGCTTAACTTGCGGATTCGATCTCTCCTAATTTATTGATTTTGAGGGTTATATACACTATTTTATTACATCTCCTGTGTTGAGGCAAGATCGTAAAGCTGTAAAGCTGTAATTTTTTGGCTGTGAGTTTTTTTTATTTTTAATTTTACGAAAATCTTCACTATTAATATTTTTTATTGAAATTTATTTCTTGATTTAATAAATATTTTGTGATTTGATTTTGAATTGCAAGCTAAGTATATGCTCTTAAGTTTAAGTTCAAATTTAAATATTCGAATTTTGGTGCCGGGTCAGCTTTGGTTTCATTTTGCTTTATTTTATGCTTTGTTTTATTTTATTTTCTCTCTTTATTTATCTCATCTATATTGTTATTTCAAACTGTCTTGGTTTTAAACTTGGTTTTAACCTTGGTAAAAAAAAATAATTGTTAATTTGGAGAAAAATTTTCTTTGATAAAAATATACCCTTATGTCAAAAAGGGGTTGAATCGAATCAATACTTCTCTTAGCCCCCATATACCTAATATAAAGATTGTTATTTTTTTCACGTTCGTTTTTAATTGTGTTTATTATTATTAATATTTTATTAAAAAACCTGTTTATTATATATCTGTTAGAATTTTTATACTCTCGCAACCTGTTGCTACAGAGTATAATAGTTTTGTTCACCTAACGGTTGTTTGTATCACCTAAAATTAATCGAGTTAGATATAGGGTTATATATATATAAATGATCAGGATGAAGAGACGAGTTGAAATCCGGGTGACTGTCTGTCCGTCCGTCCGTCTGTCCGTCCGTCCGTCTGTCCGTCCGTCCGTTTGTCCGTCCGTCCGACCGTGCAAGCTCTAACTTGAGTAAAAATTGAGATATCTTTATGAAACTTGGTAGACATGTTTCATGGTACCGTGAAACGGTTGGTATTGCAGATGGGCGTAATCGGACCACTGCCACGCCCACCAAACGCCATTAATCAAAAACAAATAACTTGCCATAACTAAGCTCCGCAATAAGATACAAGACTGTTATTTGGTACACAGGATCACATTAAGGAGGGGCATCTGCAGTTAAAACTTTTTTTAAAAAGTGGGCGTGGCCCCGCCTCTAATAGGTTTAATGTGCATATCTCCTAAACCGCTAATGCTATAATAACAAAATTCACTGGAAGCAAATGTTTTTAGCACTTCTATTGACGGTGTGAAAATAGTTGAAATCGGGTGGCAACTCCGCCCACTCCCCATATAACGGTACTGTTAAAAACTACTAAAAGCGCGATAAATCAAGCACTGAACACGCCAGAGACATTAAATTTTATCTCTGACATGGTATAAGATGACTTTATAGGAACCGCGTTCAAAATTAGACAGTGGGCGTGGCACAGCTCACTTTTAGGTGAAAACCCATATCTTGAGATCTGCTTAACCGAATTCAACCAAATTCGGTGCGTAACGTTCTTTTAATGTTTCTATGTCATAGTGCGAAAATGGGCGAAATCGTACTACAACCACGCCTATTTCCCATATAACACCTTTTTCAATTCCATCTGATTCTTTCACTTTCCACTATGCAAATCAGGTAACAATGATTATATCGGGGTAAAACTTTGCGTGAATAATGCGTTTGAAGTATGCCACCTTGTGAGCAAAAATTATCTAAATCGAGTCAAAACTGTTCAAGCCCCTAGGTAATTAATATGTTGACCCCAGTGCCTATAGCTGACTTTTTACCGAAAATATCGGTCAACATAGAACAAGGCGGCAAGATCCACAAAGAAATCTAAAACGAGTATACCATTTGACTTTGCGGGAGTATAAAATGTTCGGTTACATCCGAACTTAGCCCTTCCTTACTTGTTCTTACTTACTTTTATATTTTATCTTTTTTTAATCTTCTTTGTTGTTTAGTATGTCGTGTTACATCCCCAACTGTAACATTACATAAGAGTCAGATCACTACGTTTCATGCTGAATTTGTGATGGGATTGCCCATATTAAATGTACTGGACTGACAGGTAGAATTTTAAATTCTATTTTCGACTCTGAGGGAATGCGTTGGTAAATTGTAGATCGATTGAAATCTTTTAAGTGTGTAAATGACTCTCCTCAAAACCTGCTCCTAAGCATAAAGGTCCATCCGATGAAGTAATAATTAGTTCTTCTGTACAAAGGAGTACGTCTCCTACAATTGACTTTATATATCTCTCTTCTCTTTGTCCTCCGTCAACTTCCACAGATCTTAATTCCCCAAAAGCTCTACCTAATAGTAATAAAAGTCTCACAATTCCAGAGGCTAACCCAATTACTTAGTAACACTTGTTAAAAATTTGGTGGTTATTCCATCTAAAACTTCTATATTTATTTCTAGACTTACCAAGGATACCTGGGTGAAGGACATTATGTTTTACTTTCGTCGCGTTTAAAAATCGATGATATCAATATCCGTAAATTTACATTCAGTTCTTACTCTTCAGAAGAATATCATCGTTTAAAATAGACGTTTCTCTTTAAACCTTTAAAAAGATCTCAGATAGCTCATTCTGGCCTCCCGGGGCTTTTGTACGCGAATTTAAGCCTAAACTTAGAATTCATACTGACAAAAACATTGTGAAATTACCACAAGCAACCACCGATATAAAAAAACTGATTGGCAAGAATTCGCTAAGAATTTATTATGAAAGTATAAGAGTTCCTAATACAAAATTAACCGACTTGTACTTAAACAGTTCCATTTTTAATTTCCATATAATTGGATTTACAGAAACAAGGTTAAATAAAACCTCACATTTCTGATGATGAGATTTTAAACAGCGAATTTCAAATATTTATATGTGATCGACGGACCTGAATCGGAAGAGGTGTTCTATTTGCCGTACATTCCTCTATCCCATCCGAAGATGTTCTCGTTCCAGGAATCGACTCATTTGAATTTAAATGTATTAGAGTCTACGTTAATATTTGCTTTACTTATTTAACTCTATCTTCTATACCACCCCATTCGCACTTACCTGTATATATGCAGCATATCTTTTAAATAAATAGTGCTACCTCAATGGCAAATAAGCATTATTTGCAGAATCAATAATTGTTTTAGGAGGTTTCAATTTACCGTGCGCTTCGTGGAAAGCTTTCGATGACTATATCGTATCGTATCGATTTGCAAACGGTCATGTTTTAATGAGTTTTTCAAAAAACTGTCCGCGTTGGGTCTGAACCAAATTAATTTTATTCCAATAATAATAATAAGAAAATGTGATTAATTGTGCTTAATTTGATTAACTAATCACACATTTTGACCAACCTAAACGGTTCAAAGTCAGACGGAAAGTCGGAAATCACTATTCAATTGTTGCCATTGCTCAGGTATACTTGAGAACTTATTTTCAAGCAATTTTATAAATACTTACATAAATATAAATATATATATGGAGTAAAATCAGACGTTTCAAAATCCTAAATATAAGTTATATTTCGTTAAGGAAAGTTCTCTCCCGATTTGATGCATTTTAGGCTCAAATATACTTATGTGGTATAAAGTCAATTGAAAGTTCGAAAATCTTTATATTAGCTATATAGGGGCTAAGAGAAGTATTGATCCGATTCAAACAATTTTTGACACAAGCGTACATTATTATCAAAGAAACATTTTCTCCGAATTTCAATAACATATTCGACAGATATTTCCGGCATAAAGTCAGCCGTACCCACTGGGTCCACATATTCGGTATGTGGGGGCTTGAAAATTTATAGTCCGATTTCGACAGTTTTTGGGCATAACATAAAAAACTTTCAGGTCACTATTCAAAGTTTTATACTTGGTTCTTGATTTGTATACTGCAAAGTGAAGGAATCAGGTGTTATTTCAAATTTGTTTTATATGGGAAGTATGTATGGTTCAAATAGGCCAAGTAGTTCCGAAGATATGTCATTTTATATAAGTTGAAAGGTTTGGGAGATATATTCATTTAACCTATTAGAGGGCGCGCCACACCCACTTTTTAACGATATTCAAACCAGATGTGCTCCTCTTTAGTGCAATTCGTTGTACCATATTACACTTATTTATCTATCTAATTTGTGGCTTAGTTATGGCACTTTCTAAGTTTTCGATTAATAGAGTTTTGTGGGCGTGGCAGTGGTTCGACTATTCCCATCTACGAACTCGTTCTTACGTTCTTGCCAAGGAGCAGGTATGCAAAGCGTGACAAACGATATCTCAATTTGTACTCAAGTTACAGCTTGCACGCACGGACAGACAGTCACTCGGAATTCAGCTCGTCTCGTCATCCTATCATTTGTATATGTATACGGGTATATACTTTTTATCTATCTCGATTAGCTTTAGAAGATACAAAGAACCGTTAGGTGACCAAAACTATTATGCTCTGTAGCAACATGATGTTGGAACAGTATAAAAATGTTTCGTAACAACTCAACCTTATTAACTCAAATGAGATATATGTATGCACATATGTGATATAAACTTAATCGAAGCTAAATTTAATAAATGGGGTATATAAGAAAACATTAATTTTTCAACATCAAACTATGATTTATCCAATATTATACTTTCACTTAATTTTGTTATATATCTCACATATTGACGGATATATACGGTATAAGGACTACCGGAAGTTTGAAATTCTCATATAATTCTTAGAAAATTCTACTATAAGGTAGATGGTCCCATTATGTCATCGTGGTTGTTAATTTTAATGCTTATAGCGCATTTAGCCAGGGAGTTATCGCCCATCGATCTTCAGAGCGTGTCAAAAATACTAAAAATACTTCTTGTCAGCGGGTTTTGTTAAGTTAGTTTAGTGCTTAGCACTTTTTTGTTTTCGATTAACTGCAATTTGTGGGCGTTGCAATAAACCGATTCCGCCCATCTGCGATATTAACCCCTTTTGGGTGCCAAGGAACATGTGTACGAAGTTTCATTAAGATATATTATTTATACCCTAAACAGGGTATATTAATTTTACCACGAAGTTCGCAACACCTATTTGAAAAGAAAGAGAGACCCTATAAACATACATATATATGTACAAGGTGCGTTCCAAAATAAACAGTAAAAAAGTAGCAAAGTAAACTCTAGTGGCGCCATCTATATGTCGACTAGTTCGTAAGAATCTGCTATCCTTTATCAGAGAACTTAAAACAATGAGAAGGTGCAGGTTCGACAGCGAACAATTTGTAGGAATTTATCAAGGAGTTCACCACAGATTCACGAGAAACAAATAACATTTTTCGCTTTTATAACAGCGGTGAATCTGTACACATACGCTCTCTTAACATAACCAACCGACGAATATTGAAGAGAATATAATATGTGAGCAAAACTGGGCATATTGATATGCCATTTGAAATATATTCCCTTTTATTGAACTATTATTTATTATTTTTTAAATTATTTTATGTTAATTCATTTTTACTTTATTATGAGAAATATATCAAAATACTTTTAAATTATTACTAATAAAGTATTTTGATATATTTTTTACTTTTAAATTATTACTAATAAAGTATTTTGATATATTTCTTAAAATAATTAATTAATTGTACTTGACACCATTATGGAGTCATAAAAGTACAGAATTGTGTTTATATAAACATGTATTCAATACTAATTTCAGTTGATTTTCCTATAGAAATTTGACTGGCGTAGAAGCAAATGTGCAACAGGACATACATACATATATTATGTCGTTTACACATTTGTATGCATTTTTATGTAGATATGTACACTCATTACTTCATGTGAAATCTCCGTTGACACATTTTTTGCTTTTATGTCAAAGAGTCAATCTGTCGAAGAACTGACGCGACGACAAAGCGTCACAACATTGTGTTGTTGGTAGAAAATCCGAGATGTGCCATACACACTCTTGCAAACATACATCGCATATGGGCAAGTGCAAAGTCAATGTGTGTACAAAAAAATCGAACGTACTTACATAAATTCTTTGACAAATACAGTCAATCCCGGTTAAGTGCCAAAACCAAAGATGCAGATTTTTTGTGCTTTGTAGTACATAAGCGATTATGGTACTTAAGCGAGTGGTACCAAAAAAAATTATTTCTATGTATTTAAAAAAAAATTACCGTTTTCTTTAAAAAATTAAGAAAAAAAAAGTGAGATGCAGCAAGACACCGGCAGATAAGAGGGATTGGAGGAGTGATACTTAACCGGGGTTTACTGTATACATAAATCAGAGGAATATTGAATATTTTCTTTAAAAAGTTTCTTGAATTGTAAATCGACAAATTTACTATGTTGTCACTTTTATTCTAAAATATTTTAATACTCATATTTGAGGGGTTGTCACTTTTCCCTTCTAGAGGGAATATCAGAAATTTGTTCAATTTATGATTTTTAGCTTTTGCCATCGTCGCGAAAAGACGCTTGTAGGCAAACGCATGCTCGGGGAGATGTGTAAGGCGTTTGCTTTTATGAATGAAACGACTTAGCTTATTGCTTGTGCGCCAGCGTTCATGAATGAAAATGTTGTTGGTGTGTGATTTACTACAAATTTAGGATTTGGCTACCATATTGATTTTTGGTGCTCATGCTATTTGAGACAGTTGTTGTTTTTGTACAACAATGTTTGTATTCTGCCTATTGGCTGACGTACTTACATTTGTACGCTTAAATGTATGTAGATTTGTGTATGCATTACTTATTTTGCGCGGTCGTACGCATATTTGTACATACATACTTACATATAGAGCAGTGCGCTTACATGTTTTCATTGATAATTGATAATATATTATTACAAGTATATTATATAATATAACATATTGATGTACATATGTACATACATAAATTATGAATTTTGTAACAACTGAAATTAGAAAATTATGAAAATAGTAAAATATCATTTCTTGCATAATCTTTCACATTTTATCAATGTAGCATTTGTGCAAAAAAATCATATTTTATCAATTTTTCATCATAAAAATCGTTTATATGGCAAAAAATAATCATGCATATGTGAAGTGGCATTTGTATTTTTTGTTTTCTCATTCATTTCATTTCATTTTTCTCTTTATGTTGGGAGATACGTAATTTGTCAGAGAAGGTTGTTAGAAATTCTCATTTCTGTTAAATAACAGCAAATGCTACAGAAAATGGTGAACTCCTTGATCTTAATTTTTCAGCCAACCAATCGAGCATCATACAAAATTCAATTTGCACCTTCTCGTTGTTCTAAGTTCTCTGCCTTTATCTACTTGCGTTTTAAGTGTCAGTATGTTTTTGTCATCGGTGCGAAAATGAGCTTCGAACAAAGGGCCAACAAAACTTTTACCGTTTAAATTGATGAAACAAGTTTATGGCGATGATTGACTATCCCGTAGCAGAGTGCACGAGTGGTTTCAAGGTTTTCAAAGAGGTTGTGAGGACATAAATGACGATGAACATGTGGGCCAAAAAATCACGCCTGGAGAAGTTAAAAGTGAAGACAATGCTGATTTGTTTTTATGATTCTAAGGTTATTGTCCACAAAGAATTTGTTCCACCCGGCCAAAACGTTAATGCGGTATTCTACCTAGGCGTTTTGAATCGTTTGGTGCGCCGTATTCGACGTGTTCGGCCCGAATATCGCGAAGATGAAAGTTGGCGTTTGTTGCACAATAATGCGCCGTCTCATCGATCGACGCTTGTGGCCGATTATTTGACCAAAAATCACATTTTAACAATCAACCATTCCCCGTATTCACCTGAAATGGCAGCGTGCGAACTCTATCTTTTCGGAAAATTGCATTTGCCGATGAAAGGAAAGCGTTATGCAGACGTGAAGGCCATTCAAAAGGCTTGCACCGGCATACTAGCGGCCATAACGGGCAACGAACTAACACACTCGTTCGACATGCTTTTAGACCGTGCAAAAAGCTGTATTAAAGCAGAAGGAGACTATTTTGAATAAAATTAACTGATTTTGCCGATAAAACCATTTGTTCTGTCTTTCTTTTAAAAGTCCTAATTACTTTTGAACGCACCTTGTATATAAATGATCAGCATGACGAGCTGAGTTGATTTAGCCATCTCTGTCTGTCTGTCTGTATATGCGCAAACTAGTTCTTCAGATTTTGAGATATCGATCTGAAATTTTACACACTTCCGTTTCTTTCCAAGAAGCTGCTCATTCATTTGTCGGAACCGTCGTTATCAAACCACTATAGAATATTGCTGCCATACAAACTGAACGGTATGGTATTTAAAAAAATGCTTGAAAATGCGTTCACAAGTGCACCTGAGCAATTTCCAATAAATGTAATCAGCTCGTTTCTTCTTCTGCCCTCAATATAATGATTTTATCTTTCTAAATGGACAAGTTTTTTTTAAATATTATGTGGTTTAGCGCTACATTAGAATGGAATTGGCCTATGCCCGTGTCCAAACCTCATATCTCGAATATAAAGAATTTCGATCCTCTGGTTGACGTTTTCCACATCAACTCAATATATTGAATTTAGCCTCTTTGGTCGAGTTGATATCACATACATACATATAAGTATAGCTTAGTTGAGATGTTTTTATTAAAATTTTAGCTGACGCGAGCTATAGCAATAAAACTAAGTCTTTGGTAAGTTAGTGACTTTCAATATACGTCATGCAGATACGAAATTTTAATGTAATTTATTCACGACTTTTTTAAATAATGCATGTTGAATTTTGTGGCAACACCCGAACTTAGCCCTTTCTTACTTGTTTGTTACTAATTTTTATGATTTTTTAACATGCGTATCAACGAAAGTTAATTAGTTTCGAATGGAGGAAACATTCTACAAAACGTTACAGCACAGTATTTTGTACCTCTACTGACGTTGCACCAGATACGAGATGATAATATTGAGGAAATCTATAGACCATAGACCATAGAGGTCCTTCGCGGCGTAGAGAATACTTTCGTCTACCTGGATGACATCTGTATTGTCTCTAACTCAACTAAGAGCACCGTAAGGCCTTCGAAAAGTATTTCAATGTTTGCGAGATCACAATTTGACGATAAATGTCACAAAACCGGTACTAGGTACGAGTACTGAAACTCGAATTCCTTGGTCATCTTATCACCTAAGACGGCATTCAACCACTATCAAATCGTGTTAAGGTTATCACAAATCTTAATCTCCCGACTTAAGCGGAGAATTTCAAACGCTTTCTCGCCATTGTAAATTTCTAAAGACCTTTTTTGAAAAATCTTCTTCAACATCAATCACCATTATTTGATATGACTTTGGGTACCAAGCGAAATGATCATCCACCTCTTGTATGGACCAAAGAGAATATAAAACAATTCGGAGCTTGTAAAGCAGATCTTGCGATCCGACATTTCCGTTTTATGCTTGAAGGTCGAAAATGCCAAGTCTACACAGATCACAAACCTCTAAGATTTGCATTTCATCAACGACTCCAAAAAGCCTCAGAACGTCAAGCGCGACAGCTACGCCATATATTTTTTATTGTTTCAATCTGCTACTGTAATCCTATTGTGTTTAATTATATGCCCAAGATACTCGACCGGGTCTTGAAAAAAATTTTACTTTTCGTCCGAAATTTTCAACAGCATCCTAACAAATTCATACTTTGCACCATTGACTGCAAAAGCGGGTTTCTCGCTATCAGATTCCTTTATCAAAATCTGGTGGTATCCTGATTCTACTTGTAAATATATCGTGGAAAATACGTTCGCTTTTCATAAATTTTGTATAGTTATATTTATATCAGGTATTGGATATTTGTCTGTGATTGTCTGAGCATTATTTTTTTGGAAATCAACTACCATTCTTCGTTTTGGCTTGCCTTGTTCGTCAGTGCTTTTTTTTTGGAATTATATAGGCTTCAAACTGGCTTATTAATTGAGTTTTTTAATAACTTCCTAATTTTTTCATTCACATAGTCGTTATCTGCAATAGATAATGGATATTGTTTTGTCCATATTGTATCTTCTGTCCGAGTCCTAAGTGTCGTCTGAATGATTGCAGTAAAAGGACGAGTTTCACTAATTTGAACGTTTTTAATCAGTAATTGTCTTATGTCTTCTTTGTATTGAGGATTATTAATAGTGAAATTTACTTTTTGTTCTACTGAATGAATCACTTCTTTCCGATACTTTAAACTATAATGAAATAAAATCACTTCTGCTTTAAGGATTCTAAGTCCTTGTTCTCCTTATATCATATCAAATTCATTTAATTTGTCTATTTCTTAATATACTAAATCATAGCCATATGTCGCAATCCCTGTTTTTGCGTTAATGACTGAAAAGCCATGTAACGTTGTTGTTGTTTTAAAAGATTTTGCATTTTTTTATTGAAGTTTTTCGACTAAACGTTCCTATCCCTCTTAAATGGATTTTGTAGATGAGGGGGATTCCATGGTTGATTATTATAATTATTATAAGACGTTATACCGATTATTTGATTGCACCTGGATGTGTCGCTGCACTGGAGTTCCTGGATTATATTTTCTCCTATCATCAGGTCTTCGAGGTTTCTGGAACGCTCATTCCTTCACGCTGTTTCGGAATTTATACTTCTAATTATTTCCGTTTATTTTCACACTATTTTCAGGCATTTAGTGCTGGAAGTTCTACTGTTTTATTCCTTTCGAATTAAAATATGACTTCTGGTAAGCATGTAAATTTGTCATCCTGGTTGAACCCCCTGTTCACTTAGGTTAAAATTACTTATGTACAAATTAATAAAATAATATAATTTTGTTGCACCGAGTTGTGCCTTCCTTATTAATATTCTTACGTTACACAGATCTTAGTACTATTTATACCAAAATATGTGTACTTATTACTAGTTGATATTTTAAAATATCATATTACTTAAATCGTGTTTCATATGTACTGATGCACAAAATGGATAGTGTATTTCTATTTTAAAATGTTATGTTCCAATAGTTTTGGCTGATGATGTTGGTTTAACATCTCCTGCTGATAAATACTTGTACATATGTATGTTACGATGTATTTTTATTGACCTGCCGATTTATATAGGTTGTGTTCGATGCATATTTATTACACATCAAGACGCGTTGATACATTTGTATACGAGATTGTGATAAGAAACTCCTTAACTTGCGCCTAATAAATCACTTGCATGTTTCGCCTCAAAATTATCAAGCGGCGTGGATCTTTTGGATCAACATTATTAAACTCCGAAAGCAGTGGCTGGTAAAGAATAATGGTATACAAATCGTAAGCGACATATTTTCAAGGCCAATTACACACTGATGCAAAACAGTCAATCAAGCAGATATGTGAAAATAAAAGTATTTGTTGTTAATATTTGATTGCATATCCATTGTCTTTTATGACGGCTTCAGATTTCCGTGGCATAGATTCAATTAAATTGTTTAAAATGTCTTGAGAAATGCTTTCCTATGCCCGTTCGACTTGGGTAAAGAGAGAGTCCTTGTTGTTACAATTTTCCCGCTGAATTTTCTGATCTACAATTTCCTATATATTCTCTATGGGATTGAGATCAGGTGATTGAACAGGCCACTTCAAAACTTCTATTTTATTCGAAATGAACCAACCCTTTATACATTTGGATCCGCTTTGGATCTTTTTCGATTTGGTAGTTCCATTTTAACGGCATTTCCTCTTCAGCATGAGGAAGTATAACGTTTTGAAGGACGTTTTTGTACATAAAACGATCTATTATGTCATTTATTTGATGGGTGTGACCTAGTCCATGACCTGAGAAACATCCCCAGACCTTACTTCCTCCATGTTTCACAGTACCTTGGGAATAAACCGGATTCAAACGTTGACCTTTTGGTCTTCGTACCAGCTTTAATCCACAAGTTCCTTTAATATTGTAGTTGGACTCATCAGAAAAAGTACACTACTCCAGTTAGCGTGAGCTTTTGAAAATTCAAGCCGCGCTTTTCGATTTTTGTGCGAAATATATGGCTTTTTGACACTCCTGCATGTTATGAAGTTATTTTCTGAATTGATCTAGCTGATATAAAGGGATCTCTTTTTATGGAGCGCACTATGGCCATATGCTCACGGCTAGTAGTTTTACGTGGTCTGCTACCTCCATGAATTGTGATTAGGGAGCCCTAAGAACGAAACCGACTTTTAATTCTTGAGACAATGCTGTAATTAATTCTGAACTTCTTCGAAATATTAGTTACTGATTCAAAATTGCTAATATTTTTTTCCCTAAATAGTGCTGAATACTTATTACGCGCCATTTCACAAATATTTTTTTTATGACGAGGGAATACCATCGGTGATCACAAATGACTAATCTAATTGTATTACTCCAACACGCTCTTTAAATAACGGTTTCTAACTAGAGTTGGAATTTTAAAGGGGCTTGTTATAATTGAGGTCAATAAATAAGGAAATATAGTTTAGTGCTTTAGTTTTGTCGCAGCAAATATACATATTATCCGAAATTTTTGTATGTAATAAAAAGAGGTTCAGCTTAATAAATTTTTGTTTTAAACATATAATCCTATTATATTTATAAAAAATTTATAAGTTTGGTAAAACTTTTACATTTTGTTTTATTTTGTTTTTAACTCAATGTGAACTGCGGCCTTATTTTTGTCCGACACTGAATGTCCACAAATTTCATCAAAAGCAGTTGTTCTAGCTACAGCTCAAATAAGAGCAAAGACAGCATGTGGAGAATATATCTTGCTACGGACATTCATAGATGAAGGATCGCCAATCACATCAATATCCGAAGAAGCAGCACGGATATTGAAGCTACCGACAGAGAATGTTTATAAGATAATTAACATTCTCTGCTAGCGGTTACCGTTTTGTTACCATAACCAATTGATATTTTTTTAAAATAAAATTCAATATTTTTTATATTATTTTGTTTTATGTTATTGAAAAAACATATTTACTTAAATTAGTTATTAAAATTAATTAATATTATACATGTTTATATTATATTTATGTACATACATATGTATGTGGCGACACCCACATTAAACATATATTTAAATTTATTTAATTCATGCATTCACAGGTTAATATTAAGTTCATTTATATTAGTACAACTAAAGGTTAAGTTATTTTATATTTTACTTTACATTGTTACACTACTGCATCTCACTTACATACATTAATTAAGCTATCATAATAATACATTACATATTGAAAGCATCATCACCTGATGAGCGTTGATCACCGTTCCCTAATTACGCATATAAGATATTCAATCCTAAGCTAAGCATGTCAGTTGGACCTTGGTTGGATTCTAGTCAGAGATAAAGAGATGCCCAACTCATCTCTCACTGGAAATGAGAGCGCAATTGCTAAACGTCAAAACCTCCTGAATTCAGGCAACTGTCAAAATTTAGGAAGTCTGACGTTTAGCTATTGGGTCAGATTGAAATCCTACAGAAAAATATGTGAACAGAGAGATTTGTTGCTGCTGTTGAAGATCACTAATAACAATTGGAAAGCAATAAAAATGAAAGAAAACGCGATATTGAAATGTATGTGATAAAATCTTTTGTGATACCATGCTTATTAGTATTAATTTTCAATTGAAAATTATAAAAAATATTTATTTATTGAGAGCTAATACATTTATTTTTTTGATTAAGTATTGAAACTTCAAAAATCAATTAATTTAATATATTACAAAATCACAAAAAAAGGCTTAAATAGTTTTTGCATTTGTTTAAGGGATACATGCATAATAATATTTAATCTTAATAAATATTGTTTATTTTAATTTAAATTCCCAAAAATTATTATTTTGTCCGATCTCACTACAATCGAAAATGTTATATAAAACGCAAATTTTGAGGCGCTCTCATACTGGAAAGAGTTAGGCATCCCATTATCCCTTATTCTGGTTATCACGTCGCCCAGACGTAGACGTGTATTAAGAAATCAATATACCAAATATATATTAGTTTAAATATAATATTAACACTATAAAAAATTTAAATATAAATATTAACATTTTAAAACCTATATATTAAAATGTATACTCAAACAAGTAAAGTACATATCAGTCATTACAGCATAGCAAATAACATCAACTGTTGAGCAGGCAATGGCAACAATGCCTTTTCCGGCGATGATATGACACAACAATAAGAGACTTCCACGTATGTATGTACACCTTACTCCACATATTGTTCTTTGTAACTTCCAGAAATTTGCTTATCTGGCAACGGTGGTATGGGAATGAGACAACGAAGCAAAGCCATTGACAACATAACTCTCCGGAGAAAACGGAAGGATCTCAAAAAACATGTCCAAAAAAATTCCAAATTTAGTACATTAAAAAACATGTGACAATGCAAATTGAACTTAATCAGCCAAACTTTAATAATAAATTCGCTCTAAACACTGACGCTTCAGATGTAGCCATGAAAACTATTTTAACCCAAGAATCAAAGCTAATTACATTCGTGT
Source organism: Bactrocera oleae (assembly GCF_042242935.1). Taxonomy (NCBI): domain Eukaryota; kingdom Metazoa; phylum Arthropoda; class Insecta; order Diptera; family Tephritidae; genus Bactrocera; species Bactrocera oleae. The sequence goes on from NC_091536.1 coordinate 28,333,519, forward strand.
CAAAGACACTTAATAAAACAGAACGTAATTATGCCACAAATAAAAAGAGCTATACGTAATTGTGTGGTCTTTAAAAAATTTAAGGAACTATTTATATGGTGTTAGAATTCTTGAAATC